>NC_072433.2:39877500-40177500 GCF_028878055.3 Symphalangus syndactylus
AGAAAAGGAAGGGTGAACTTTGAACATTCAAACTCTAAAATTTAGGGTGAAAAGAAATCATTGCACAAAAGGAAATTTCAGTGTCAAAAGAGCATTCTTTTTACAGGGCAATTAACGTGATATTTTTACTCCTTATAATAGTGTCGGCTTTTCAAGGGTTGACTTCCCCAGGAAATGTTTATAGACCATTTTCCCATTAGTAGTAACATTGAACTGTCTTCAAACAAGTAACAATTTTTACACAGTCTCCTGTTACCAAAAACACATTCTCCCTCCCTTCCTCCCAAAATACAGGAGAAAAGCCCCACAGGTTTAGGAAACGTGCACTGGAGGCTAAATTTCATTTCATTAGTACTATTTTTCAATAGAAATCTATGGAAATGCAGGCCAGATCAGAAAGAACTAAGTATTAATATATTCTTTAGAGTGCTGGCTGCTCAGATCCCCGCTGTCACCTCCTAGCTGTGGGTCTTTCCCATAACTCCAAATGGTGATAATAACAGAACCTCTCCACAGTTCTTGTAAGTATTAGTTGCCTAGTACATATGCCATCATGATTATTATTGTTTACTTTCATCTTAAACTCTGCCAATCTACCTTGTGCTAGGTTATGGTAGTTTAACAAAGGGATTCCTGAAAATGTCTATTACTTTAAGTGGAAAAACTTTAAAGGAAATCAGGCAACCACTGAACAATCACAACCATAAAATTTTTATGTACCAGAAGCCAGAGGCATATCTTTTTGCATATCCCTAGTGGTAGAAAATCTTTATCTCTTTATCCTTTGAGGGTGGGTTTTATTTTTAGAACAAGTTCTGATTTCACTTGATCTCTCTCCATTAGTGGACACCTCTCTCTCCTGGGCCAGTGTCCGACACTAAGCTGGTCCTTCTCAGTCTCCTGTATGCCTTTCCTCATTCTAGGATGAGGAACTGTTGTTACCCCAAGGTCATACCTTTCATCCTCCTCTCATCTCTTCGGCTTGCTCTCTCTCTGGGTGATCTGCCCTTCCAATGGCTTTAAGGGTTCCCTGTAGACTGCAGACATCTCTACGCTTCTACCTTCAAGCGGACCTTTCCACTAAGCTCTGGTCCCATTCAGCCAACAACTGACTATCTTCCTTAAACATGCTGCCTCAAACATAAGATTTGACCTTCACCTGTCCACATTTGAACTGACTATTTTTGCTCCCTTTCCACCATATTTCCCTAGAGTGGTGACTGCACTACTATCAATGCAATAACCCAAACTAGAACCCTAAGAATCACCCTAATCTTCTTCCCTTTCCTTTCCTGCGCTGCCTATACCTAAACATAAAAAATCCCGTGATTCTTCTCTCTTCAGTATGACTGAAACTTACCCCTTCCCCACTGCCATAGGCTTAGTTCAGGCCCATCTCTCTTCTGGACCATGTAATGGCCTCCAAACTTATCTGTCTGTGTCCATCTCACCCCTTTCATAAATTTTCCTATTTCAAGAGTGATCTTTTAAAAGTATATGTCCAAACATGTTACTTCCTCTTAAATAATTCAGCATCACCTATAATAGTGGTTTTTAGGCTTTCGTCATGAAGCCCCAGTGCTTCCACGAAGTTTCTTAGGGTCACCAAGGAGACAAGGAGCTTTGGCTTCAAAATCCCACCTAAACCAGAACACCTTTGTTTATATATGCTTTGGTTATTGGCATTTGGAGGACACACACAAAAAATGATTTTTTAAAAATCCAAATTCCTTAGCCTGGGGAAAAAAAAACCCTTTTGATACAGGTCCTGCTTACTTCTCAAATTTGATCTTCTATCATCTTCTGTTTCATATAAAACTTTAATTCCCTAAAAACACATGGCTATTCTATACTATGCTTCGATTTGTACCTTTGCCGTATAACTTTCCAGTAACTACTCATTCTTCAAGAAACATCTCAAAAACACCTCCTCTGTGAAGTCTTCCACAAACTACATCCTTCCACCAAATTAGATGGAGCTGATCATTCTTTTCATGCACCACCATGTCGTACTCCATTGCACTTACATATTCATTTAAATTTTTCTCTTCCAGAGCGTGGGCTCCATGAGACCAGAAGGGTCCATACCCAAGGTGCCTAATATGGCAACATGCCATGAAAGTGGACTCCTGATGGATACTTTGGAATAAATGAAGCCAAATGACATGCTGAAACATGTCTGGGGAGTGAAGCTAACAATCAGGCCAGAGAGCACTATTCAAGGTCAAAAACAGTATGTGAAACCAGCTTTGATTTGATTCAAACTATTCCTGAAGATGAGTCTAAGAACAGAGTCAGAAAAACTATTTTTAAGTAACAGAATCAAGAAAAATGAGTATATGCCCTTGGTAGGTGACTACTTAAAAGGACAATACCCATTTGGATGGATGTGTCTAAAAATATACCCTCCTAATATGAGGGTATGTATAGGAGGAAGAAGTCCCACTTTCTCCATTTCAGTAGAGAAAAGTAGTTTGGATTCTGGCAACACACAGCATATTAAGGACCCCTAAGAATTTCCCAGAGTCTTTCATTTCTCCTGGCTCAAAACTTCATGTATAAAACCAAAGCAAAAAATCCACAGCCAGAGAGAGAGAGAGAGAGAGAGAGACAGAGACTGAGTGCAAATTAGAAAAGAAAAGCCAAGAACTCTAAGGAGCCTTGAATTTTAGGCTTAAGTTTCCTATCTTTCTTGGAAAAAGTCTCCCAATTCTAAACCGGATTCAATTAAAACTCAGCAATTCACCTAATTCTTGTGGGGCATATTGCTACAGTCAGTAACTTTTAGTATGTCCTAATTCCACTGTATCATAGCAGAATTTGTTGCACGTAGGGTTTTCAGAGAGGAACCACTCTGAAATTTAAAAGGAGACTTACACCATTTACTCTTTACTAGTAATTCTATGCAAGTCTTTAAACCTTTTGGTTCCTCTGATATGATGCAACAGCTTCTGATAGGCCTGTAACTCCAAAACTCAGACTTAATCTCTCCATCTTACAAATCAAAGAATGTTGTCCAAGGAAATGCATGGAAACAGGATGGCATTCTACAAATATGGCTGGTAATCCCTCTACAGAGTTCATTTAAAAAAAAATCTACTACTGTTCTTGCAATTTCAAAAGGCATTTAAACACCAGGATCCCAGAACTGTGTACCTTTCTGACCTCCCCATCTACCCATCCTCACCACCACCACAGAAGTAATACTGTCATTATGGGAAAAATGTCACCCCCAATACTTTTTATATACATAGCTGTCTCATGTTAGGGTTGTATTTCCCCTCTGCACACACAAATTACAAAGATATGCTCTGACTGATAATGAGGGCTAAAGGTTCAACTTGTGAAGAAACTTGGTTTAAGATGTTATCAGCTGGGAAAGCTATTTCCTCACATCAACATTGCCACAGGCTGTCAAAAGCCCTAACCAGGGCTCCCCTCTTCAAAAGTCCAGGAACACTTTTTTTTTTCTTTCTCTCCTTCCTTTTTTTTTTTTTTTTAAAAAAAAAAAAAAAAAAAGAAAGAAAGAAAGAAAAAAAAAAAGAAGAAAGGCACAGAACCCACTGAGATAGCCTTAGTCCCATCAAAGAAAGGTCGATCTCAGGTCTTCCTTCATTTAGTGATTGTCAGTTTAAGATGGCTCTTTTGTGAGGCCTCTTTGGCTCAACGCTGAGTGATGTCTTCACATTTTCTAAACTGGACTGGGCACCACCAAAGATTTCCAGCATGCTTGGATCCACAGTGCGGCAGAACAAATAAACATTCCTCCCAGCCCTTCTGCCTACCTTATCTCCCCCTCCGGGAGCAGGAGGTTTTGGGGGTGCCAATGTTTACACAATGTTAAAACTTTCTTTCCCCTGTTTCCTGAATTTGAGAAAACGCATCCTGGATGACCTCGGCTAAGAGATAACACCAAGTCACCACTGGGTGCCACGTCTACTGGACTACTTAAGGCTGCTGTCTTCATCCTTCCTTCCCCTCCCCCACCCTTCATAGTCTACTCACCCAGGAAAGCAGGAGATAAGCTCCACTGTCTTGAAAGGAAGGCACAAAGGCAGAAGTCTTCAAGAGGCTGCCAACAAAGCAGGCTTTTATTCTCACCTTAAAGACACACTTGGTTCAGTTCATCTCAAAGACCCACTTTATTTGACTGAACATCTCCGCAGAGTTCACCACATGACTCCTCAAAAATGTGCCAGTAAGACATATTTTAGTGTTTTTCCATCATGTACTATTGAGCTAAGGGGGCTAGCTGAGAGTAATCAAGAATGTCTGTGGGGAAAGAATTCAGGGAAAATGTTTCTTTGATCAGTTTCCTCATCCATAAAGGGGTATAAGTAATAGCACCAAACTTGTGAAGCTCTTGTGAAGAGTAAATGTAATAATCCATGTAAACTGCTTAGCACAGTGCTCAGCATACACAAAATGCTTGATAAATGTTAGAAATTGGTATTAGGACTATTGGCAGCAGCATTATATGTATAAAGTCTTGGGGGAAATATCACAGAAGAGAAGATATGGATACTGATTTACAAAACCCAAAATCCTAAAATATCACAGCCATAACTATGAATGACTACTTATTTTTGTTTTTTCCCCAAAGCACTTACACCATATCTCCCATCTCTCTCCTTCTACGAGTAGAGAAATCACTCTGCCTCCTCTGTTTGACAAAAAGCCATGGAGCCACGGCAGCCTGCCTGCCACTTCAGAAACTCTCGGGGACAGTCATGTGGGCGACCGCTGGAATGTTCAGGCTGTTGTGGGAAAAGATGGCCTGCCCCATAGGTTTAAGCTCGGATGCCGGCGCAATGTACGAAAGCTAGACCTCAGAGCTCCAGTTGGCAACGCTGGTGTTTCAGATGATGGTGAAAAACAGCTCCATGTACTTGTCAAGGAAAGAAAAAAAAATAGAAAAAAAAAGTGGGGGAGAAAGGTAAAGAGGAAAAAAAAGTGTTGTTTATAGAAGCCAGCTGCTTGGGCCTTGGCGCCAGCAGCCCCTCATCCTGCTATTTTACGCCTGCAACCCCACTGCCCCTACTGGCACAGGTACAACTAAACGTTGACTTCAATGCTTCAGAGAGCACTCGACTGATTTTGTACATGATTAATTGCCAAAGACATGGCTGGCCATATGGAACAGAGAAAGCATCAAGTAATTCATACTTCTGTATGTGATCGTTTGGCCCCTGTTGTTTTAATGTACAGGAAAGAGCTAGTATAGCACAGCCCTGGTGTCTTGCCCCTGACAGCCCATTAAGAAATCTCAAAGCACCTAGTCGAAGTTATGCTGTTGGCTTTTCAATAGCAGCCTAATAAAACAGAAGCAGAGCTTTCCAACCAGTCTTAAATCTTTCACATACAGTACATTAACTACTACGGCTGAAACAACAGGCTTCTTATGATAGGAAATGGGATTTGATTTCTAGTCTCTGCATACTTACTGAAAGCCTTTTTTTGGCCTTTATGGAGTTTACAGAATCATTGTTCTTCTTTCTCCCTCTGTTTTCCAAGCAGCCTAATAGATTGGTTTGTTTCAACAGTCTACTCTTCGTCACTATTACATGCATTCTATGTAACAAAGCTGATTCATAGACGGGAGCAGGAAACAGCATAATTAGTCTTACCAAGAGAGCCCAGGAATCACTCTAGCTTCTGAAGCATTAGCCTCCGTTACAACCAAGAAAACAAAACCTATCTGCTGGAAGGAAGAGCCTCAGAAACACACTCTTATTACCCTCACTTCCTCCCCATCTCTGTGAAATGAATCCATTCGATGTGGGAAAGAATATCAATTTATTTCCCAGTTGTTTTACTGTTGGTTCTGGGTGACATTCCACTCCAGGCACAAGAGAAAGGTGTGCCTTAGGTGCAATTCATCCCAACTTGCAGTCTATTAGCTTCACCCACTACTAAGATCTTTGTAGGCTGTTACTTTCAGTCTGAGGGGAATATGTGTGCATTACCACAATGTTTTCCTTTCAAGGATTTTTCAGATGACAGTACTAGAAGTTATAACACCATCCGTAGTTTCCTTTGTTGGTTCTGACACGTACTGGGAGGATGACTTTGTTGGCATTTTCTTTTTTTTTTTTGAGATGGAGTCTCGCTCTGTCGCCCAGGCTGGAGTGCAGTGGCGCAATCTCGGCTCACTGCAAGCTCAGCTTCCCGGGTTCACGCCATTCTCCTGCCTCAGCCTCTCCGAGTAGCTGGGACTACAGGCGCCCGCCACCACGCCCGGCTAATTTTTTGTATTTTTAGTAGAGATGGGGTTTCACCATGGTCTCGATCTCCTGACCTCGTGATCCGCCCGCCTCGGCCTCCCAAAGTGCTGGGATTACAAGCGTGAGCCACCGCGCCCGGCTGCATTTTCTGTTAAAAAATACTTATATGACTTTTTTTTTGTCTGTGGATTTTTAGGTGTTGAAATTATCCTCACACCAGAAGACACCATATATGGGAAACTCCACTTGCCTGCCTATTCATTAGCAGGATTATAATTGCTCCACTGCTAAAATGAGCTAACAACCCATTTACAGCTCTAAGCCAATGGGAAATTCTCTGCCTGCCTACTGCCTCTCCTTCCTTGGGATATGCTGCTGCTTTTCAGGATGAGCAACCCAACTAATAAACAATAGCATGAAAGAGAAAGCAAGAGCAAGACTCTTGGGGAAAAAAAGGAAACAAGAGCATTAAAACTGACTCAATGATATGGGAATGAAGACACAATCCAAGATCTCTACAAAGACAAGAAAATTGTTGTTGTTGACCATCATCTATAAAACTGTTTTCATTTTATTACAGCATGCTTTATAAAGTATGATGATCATGTAATTCCCATTTTGCAGATTTTCACTTGTCCATTTTGGGAGGGTGAAATGCCCAGGAGTAATCAGTGATGGAAGTACTTAGCGTGCTAATTCTTTAAATCTCTAGCTCGCTGTTACCTCAGTAGTAGTGTTAGTAGATTATACATAAAAGTACTATACCTAATACTGTTATGTTATATATATATAACAAAAAGTAATATACATAAATATATCTTTTTAAAGTCTCACTGATGAAAATAAACCCATCAGAGCCACAAAACCTTCAATAAGGAAAATGGAAATGCTCAAACTGCAGCCATGGCACATAGCAATACTACCTGAATCTAGAATTAAACATGGACATACCTGTACATTTCACATAATTAATACTAGAATGACAGCTGACTTCTCTCCAAATACTTCCGCGGTACCTTGCCTTATCTTTATATCAAAAACTATTAACTTTATAAATAAAAGCAAGAACTCTCCCAACCCCACCACAACACACACATGCCCCTAATTCCCAGCCGCTACTTCTAAGAATTCCACTGCACTAATCTGTTCATTGTCCTAACTGTTAATTGAAGGTGAAGAATGGCTAACTACACCAAGTACGAAATAATTGAGCCACTGATGATGTTTGGCCTAAAAGTGGCTTAGCACTTTCCGATCCTTGGACAAGTGAAAAGTTACCCAAGATCTCCATCAGATCAATTCTCTCCTTCCCCTAAACATCAGCAGGACAAAGGCTGAAGTGGTCTGTCGGGCACACTGGATTATATGAAGTGTAAAACATTGGGGGAGAGGGGAAGGGACGGACGGCCTTTGAAAGGGGACGGGGAAAAAGAAATCACACTTGCAAGAGGATCCAGCTGACAGCTCAGTCCCTAACAAGTGAGACAAGTGAATATGTTTGGAAACATTGTGAATGCAGGAAGGGCACAGGCCTTTTGTCTGCGGCCCTACAGTGTGTCTTTAACCCAACTGCTGCCTGCATCACTGAACATATGTTTTCTACATAAGAATTGAAGCAGAAAAGGCTCTTTGTTGTAATTCACTCCTTTGTATATATCTACCCCCACCCACCTACCCACCCAACTCCTCTTTCAGCAATACCCAAACCAAAGCCCTAGTGGAAATTTTATCTGCTCAGGAGAGTGAAGCCAGAAGGTCCTACTGAGACCTTACTACTGCCCCCAGGCCTAGAGAACTGGTCCCCTCAGAGTGGCAATAAGAACAACAGCTATGTTTATTTAGTGCTTACGACCTGCCATACCAACAACCATTCCATCAACATCATCTCACTTAATCTAGCAATCACCATATATCAAGCATCTCCATTTTAAAGATGAAAAAACTGAGGCACAAAGACAGTATATCCCCCATGCCAACCCCTGCCACTGTAAAGTCACAAGGGATGAGTTCCATACTAGACACACAGAGTTGGAGATGCTTTGGAACATTAAGCAGACAGCGTTTTGGAACATGAGAGAAATGTATATCTAAAAATGAAAGATTTGGGAAAATTATATATACACACACATACAAATTCTACACTTTATATGTCACCCTATGTAGGCTGAGATCTGGACAGTACAAAAACTCAAATTAAAGCAAAGCTAATGCATAAACTTCTCTGCTTTTGGCTGCAATGAAGAAAAAGTTATTTTTGGTGATTCAGGAGGTCTCCCTTGTACTTGAGGACTTTAGCACAGGAAGGAAGAACCAATGCCCTGAAAGCCAACTGCCTTAGTGACCAAGCTGGCCACAGGCAAGTTACTTATCCTCTCTGGACCTCAGTTTCCTCACGTGTAAAATGAGGATTTATAGCAGCTACTTCAGAGAGCTCACAGGATTTAGTTTTTACACATAAGGCCCTTACCATAGTACCTGACACATGGCAGCCAGTCTGTAAGTGTTAGCTCCTTTTTCTCTCTAGAATTTTGCTACTGAGATTTAGGATAAATCTAAAGTACTGGCCACTCAGAGTCACATTAAATCTACTAAAATGAGTCATAAAAATGAAGTATTTCTTTATTCCTCTTTTTCCCCCATTTAGTCTTTTAAAAATTATTATTATTTCAATAGGTTTTGGGGAACAGGTGGTGTTTGGTTACATGAATAAATTCTTTAGTGGTGATTCCTGAGATTCTGGTGTACCCATCACCCGAGCAGTGTACACTGTACCCAATGTGTAGTCTTTTATCCCTCACCTCCCTCCCACCCTTTTCTCCAAGTCCCCAAAGTCCATTGTATCATTCTTATCCCTTTGCCTCCTCACAGCTTAGCTCCCACTTATGAGTTCTCGAGAACGTGCAATGGTTGGTTTCCCATTCCTGAGTTACTTCAGTTAGAATAATGGTCTCCAATTCCATCCAGGTTGCTGTGAATGCCATTATTTTATTTCTTTTTATGGCTGAATAGTATTCCATTTGAATTTCTTTATCCACAATTCTTTATCCACAATTTCTTTATCCACTCGTTGGCTGATGGGCATTTAGACTGGTTCCGTATTTTTGCAATTGTGAATTGTGCTGCTATAAACATGCATGTGGAAGTATCTTGTTTTGTATAATGAATTATTTTCCTTTGGGTAGACACCCAGTAGTGGGATTGCTGGATCAAATGATAGTTCTACTTTTAGTTCTTTAAGGCATCTCCACACTGTTTTCCACCCCCTATTCAGTCTTACCCCAGGGTCTCATGGGGTAGTAGACTGCACTGATATCAGGTAAGCTGATATCTCTTAACCTCGACACTTTCTGACTCATGATAATGATGATAATGATACAGCAGCCAACATTATTGGGTGCTTTCTATATGCCAGGTGCTGCTCACATATACTATGTTACTGAATCCTAAAAATAAGTCTATAAGATAAAGGTATTATCATTTCCATTTTGCAGATGAAAAAACTGAGACTCAGAAAGGTTAAGTAATTTGTCAAATTTTATATCATTAGTAAGCAACAGAGCCAAATCTAACCCAGACATCAGACGCCTGTGCCCGAAACTAACATATATGTAAACTGACAAAGTGTGGAAAGTGCTTTCATTAACTTCATCTCATTTGATCCTCATACTAACTATATGTGTTGGGTAGAGCAAGTATTAATCACATTTTTATAGACAAGGAAACTGAGGCTCAGCTAAATTAAGTAACTCTTCAATATCAAAATTCGTAAAGAAGTTAAGCTCAGATTAGAAACCAGGTGTTCTAACTCCAGGCCCAGCACGGTTTATACAGAACACATGGAATGGAACATACTGAAGGTAAACTGCCATGTGATAAACCAGTCAATGACATTTGAGTCTCTGCTATACAGAAGACATCCAGAAGGTCACAATACCTGGCCACTAGGAGCTTACAATCTATGCTAGGAAATACAACATATACACAGGGTGGAGGATGACCAAGGGAGACATAAAATAACTGTTAAATTTGATTATGCTTTTAGGGTTGATTTTGATTTATAAAACAGTTACTCTGCTCTACTAGAATGTCCTGTTCCTTGCCTATCATAATCTTCATGTTATCATTTAATACTGATTCGCTAAATAGAGTTATGTGTCATATAATGATGTTCCAGTCAATGGCAGATCACATACATGACGGTGGTCTCATAAGATTATCACACCATATTTTCACTCTGCCTTTTCTATGTTTAGATATCTTTAGATACACAAATACTTATCATTGTGTTACAGTTGCCTACAGTGTGCAGTACAGTAACATCCTGTACAGGTTTGTAGCCTGGGGGCAACAGACTACACCACATAGCCTAGGAGTGTAGTAGGCTCTACCATCTAGGTTTATGTAAGTATACTCTATGATGTTCACAAAACAACATCACCTAATGAGACATTTCCCGGAAAATATCCCCATCATTAAGCAACACATGACCGTGCTATTATCTTTTCATTTTGAGACAATGGAACTAAAATGTAGACCTGTAGGAACAAAGATATAACTAACAAATATCACCACAAACCTGGCCCACCCTTAATAATCTTATTTTTCTATTATTATTAAGAATAATCTTATTTTTCTTAAGATTCCTGAGGTCAAAGCTATGTCTCACTAAGCTCATGCTATTGATGTTGTAACTATTAAAACTTAAATAAAATAACAATCTGGCAGAAAAAGATAATTCAGTGAAAATCACACGGGCAGAGTTGCTGTACTTGTCCTTAGATAACATCTACCTAAGTAAGACAAATGCAGTCCCTGCCTAAATGCCACTGTCTACAGAGTCTTCAATGTCAGAACTACTGGTACATATTTACCCAGAGGAGATGGACGATGGACGGACAGACACACACACACACACACACTCACTCAATTTTGTGGTATGGCTCTCAAATAGGAATTCAGGACCTATTAATTGGAAATATCAGTGCATTTATTAATGTACTAATAGTAGCCATGAAAAAAAAAACCCATCACAGTGACTACATAAAACACATAATCAGAAATGTGTCAACAACAATAACAAAAACATAACAATAACTATTACTTATTTTACACTTACCATGTGCCAAGCCCTGTCCTAATCACTTTTCATGTAATCCCAATTTAAATCCTCATAGCAATTCAGTGGAATCGGTTTTATTATTATCCCAACTTACAGAAAAGAAAATCAAAGCACAAAGATATTAAGTAACTTGCCTCAGATCACACAGCTGATAAGTAGTGGGGCCAAGAGTTAAACCCAGTGGGTAGTAGAGTTCACTCTCTTACCCACTAAACTATGAAATGACAAACTATAGGAACTTTCTGTGAGGCAGGGATGCAGCATCTCATGTATTCCCTTTAACAAGCTGACATGGCAGGTTGGTATCTTCAGCAAACTCATTTTCCAAGTGAAGGAATACAGGCTCGGAGTGTTCAATGAGTGGCCCAGATTCTCATGGGGTAGCAGAGTAAGGATGGCTGGCAGAATCGGGGTTAATGATGCTACGCCCTTGACCATGGTTTCACTGACAGACTAGGGTTCAGAGACAGTCTCCACTGGTGGAAGAAGTGGTGACTGGACTTCTGGTGACTGAGACTCCAATCAGGGACTCTCCCTGACTAGAGTCTCACTTGGACACACAGACAGAGACCTGAGGTCACAGTAAACAGCATCGTTTTTTAAACTCAAAAAGACAACCACCAAATAGTTGATGAGCCTTAGCTCCACTGCAGATATCCCAGAGATTCTCCCTAGCTGTAGTGTCCCAGGTCAAGGGTGAAAATAATGATTTAGGGCTATTCTCACATTTACGAATACTACATATGAAAGGAATGTGTCAGATGAAATGTTAACTTCTGAGTGCTAGTATTATCCAGAAGATCACAAAAGTCCTTAAGTTTGCAGATACTGCTCTGTGTATACGTTTAGTGCTCTGTGTATACGTTTAATGCTCTGTGTATACGTTTAGTGCCACTAAAAGAGGCCATAATTCCATCTAAAGTGTGGCGTAGGCAGCAGAATCGTAGCTTCTCTCTGGTTAGGAAAGAATACCCAATGTTCACATGAGCAAAACATGATTTACGCACCATCTGTAAGCTCATTAGAATTTGTGTCTTACGTTTATAGGAACAAGATTTCCAACTCTATACTTCTCACAAATTTATTTTTTTAATTCTCATTATACTGCATTCATTTTCTTATATCGTTCCAACTGGATTTAGAATAAAAGAAATGATTGTGGATGGCTCAATGAGAACACAGAGGGACCCAGCATATGAACGGGATATGTGGTACCCTTCATTATGAGCAGTAATAGGTATCAGCCCGCTAGCCCGCCTTTGCCCCTTAACTCATCTTTTAATGCCTCCCACTTAGGGCACTCTGAGGTTCAGAGTTATAACCTACATTTCATTCAGTTTTAGGGAACGAAAACAATATTCCACCTTCAATTATGAATCCATTTTAAAAGCTATATCCCCACTGAAGCACCTTGATATAAATAGTTGCGGACTATGCAGAGTTTAGCCTTAGTTTTAGAAAGCCAATGTGATTACCACAAAGTTGGTTTGAGCTGCCCCAAGGACAACAAAAGCCACGTTTCTGTCTTGATTAATACAGTCTAAAACCTGCAAATCACTGCTGTGGTTGGCATGAATTCCTACTTAACTCTAATTTGCCACATTCAGAATAGTTTTATGCTTTGATAAGCAGATATTATTGGCTCATCTTAGACAGACAATTGCCTCTCCTGCCTTGTTGAGTGGTTATACATTCCATACCCAAAGATTAAACTGTTGTCGAAAACCAGTGATGAGCACAGCCCTTTCACGCTGAAACTGTCTCCATGAGACTGAGCAGGAACATGTTAACTTTGGGGTTCAGACAATGGGTATTCTGAAAGGATTAGAAAAATGGGCAACAACTGAACCTCCTCCTCCCTCCTGTGTTCGAGTCTACCACCTGCTGTGGTATTTTTGTTTCAGTAACAAAGAAGCCTTCATGTTGGAGGCTCATATTTAATGTTTGCTGAACTGGCCCCTTTAGTTTTGGTTAACTCTTAAGGAGCAGAAAAAGAAATATTTCTTGCCTGACAAATAAATAAAACATCCTCCTTTCCCGATTGTTGCCCACCAAACAATACATGTGCACCTATGGACATATGTGCATTTGTCTTTATATACTGAGACCTTTATACACCATACAGAAGCTGGGAGGATACTCTATTTATATTTAATAAAGTATTATTGGTCAATAAGAGCTGCATAGCATTTGTGATTTCATGGTTCACTACAGTAACAGGTGCTGTGATAAACAGGAATGTAAAGTGTTAAAAAGAAAGAAGGGATCACTTCAGAGACATTAAGCAGCTTTAAACACTGACAGCAGAAAACGAAAATTTTTAAGCAATTTGGTCGGGTCAGTAAAAAGTAACACAGGTCAAAGAAACAAAATGGTCCCCCAAAATTCTGCCCATTGATAAGTAAGCATACCGTCTTGTGGTTGGGTGCACAAGGCAAAAGCTAAACAACTGTTGTATGGAAGCAAAAATATGCTCTCTTTGTGGCTCTTTTACAATAAGTTACTTCAGCTTGGTGAACGCTTGGGGCCCCCATTCTCCCTGTAGACACGGCTGGGGTATACATTAATGAAAACAAAAGGGTCCATTTTCATTGTAACCATGCAGAAGGGTTAAGCATTTGACCTTCAAGTATGGTGCGCTTGTGCTCAGTGGAAAGGTTCTTGACAATATAAACAAGAATTACTGCTGTTAGAGAAAGGAAACACAATTAAAAACAATCTCAGATGCTTGTTGTACAGCTGTTCAAGTTTCAGCTCTGTCTGACCTCTAAGGATGCTACATGTTTAACGGAGACAATTTAAGATATTTTAGTGAGTCCCTTAAGCATTCGCCATGGCCGTCCTTCCACATGGGAATACCTATCCTTAAACACAAAGTGCTTTTCCAGTAATGAGATTTTACGCTGTGGGGTTTACCCTTAAAGCCATTTGCCTTCCCAATCTGTCCTCCTCTTGCTATCTGACCACCCTGAGAAGTAGCCACAGACCAGATCTTATAGGGACTTGACAGGAGGCAGGAATGTTTGACTTTAGCGAGTACAATTCTTTAAAAATAGTTTGTATTTTTAAAGCAAAATCTTGTACCTTACTTTCCAAAAACAGACGTTACTGAAGAAAAGTTTCTATTCTGTTAAACAATTATTTATCTGCAAAAAAAAAATTTATTTCAACAAAAATGCAGTCATTTATTTCCAATGTGCGAAAGAGAAAGCACTGAGAACTCCGAAATAGAATTAGAAACAGGCCAAAAAAAAGAAAAAAGAAAGAAAGAAGAAGTATTTCTTCTAAGACATCACAGGAGATGGTTTTAAAAGAAACAGAAATGCTAAAGTCCAAACTGAGGCAAACCACTGTCTTCCTGCCTTTTGATCTTCTTCGAGTCAGCAAAAGGCTCTGAAACTCTTCCACAAATAAGAGAGTCCCTGGGAAGTGATTGTGAGAAGACGCTGTCCTCCACTGGGGCAGGACAATGCAAGAAGGCCAAGGGGCTATGGCCAGGGCCTATGACCAGCTTTTTTTTTTTTTTTTTTTTCTTTTTTTGAGACAGAGTCTCACTCTGTCACCTAAGCTGGAGTGCAGTGGTGTGGTCTTGGCTCACGGCAGCCTCTGCCCCCAGGGTTCCAGCGATTCTCCTGCCTCAGCCTTCTGGGTAGCTGGGATTACAGGCGTGCGCCACCACGCTCAGCTAATTTTTGTATTTTTAGTAGAGATAGGGTTTCACCATGTTGGCTAAGCTGGTCTTGAACTCCTGACCTCAGGTGATCCACCCACCTCGGACTCCCAAAGTGCTAGGATTACAGGCATGAGCCACTGCTCCAGGTCTACGACTGGCTTTAAATGAACAAACCATGGCCGCCTACCCCAGACTTGAGGTGATACTTCCTATTTCTCAGGAAGAAAGGAAGTCATACCGAGGTGAAACAAAGGCAAGAGACAGGCCAAATCTCGTAAAGAGCAAGGCACAGGGAAAGTTTTGCTTGTCAAATACACTTTAATCTCTAAAGTCACTGGGCTTTGATGTTGCCCCAAACAGAAAACCTACATGGTTTGCAAGATTTACAGCATTTCTAGTGGGAACAGTTTCATGCTCCAGGGTTTTTCCTTCGGAGATTAAGGTTTATTTTATCCCTGATGTTCAATGTGTCTGACTGTAAGAGCCTCATCAGAGACAAGGACATTCTCCTGCCCTCTGACTCATCAAATACACCAACTTTTATTCATCAAATCAAATTCGCTTTTCAGGGAACAAAGCTGCTGGAGATGATCCAAACTGTGGGGTAATCACTGTCATTCTGACAAGACAGAAGTGTTTCTTTTGCATAGAGTCAGCTCCTAAGGGAGATGATAAAAACTGGCTAAAAATGGCTACACTAATCTCTATATTATAAAAGACCACACAATTCATTGCTTAAGTTGAAATGAGGCAAAGCAAAATAGAAGGGGGAAGAAAGAAACAAATTACCACCACTGCCCATACATCAAAGAAAATGTACCACAAAACCCCCAGCACTCAAATAATTATAAGTCACACAGAACAGAAGCAGTTTACAAAGGCCACTTGAGGCACAGTTCACTGGAAGGAACTCTTCGTATTTCCACTAACACTTCTTTCTTGAACAAGCTGCATCTTCTTCTGACCTCAAGGTGAGGCCTGACTTGTAAGGATAATATATACTAGGCTAAGAAGCTGGTAGTAAATTTCAACTGGATGGCGGATCAGACTTAATTAATCCCAGCACTACTCAGGAAAATGGTAGGTGGAATCGCAGAACAAATGTGCCTGGATGCTGAGAGATCTACTTTTCATCTAAGCATCGTGGCCAGCAGAAATGAACCAGTGAACAAGTCATGTCCTGGTTCTCAAAATCCCCATTAAGAGGCTCCAACCTCAACATTCCCCATGCAATCTGTTGATGATGATTCTTTGCTATGGCGAGTGGGAACCATTTGCTTTTATCAAAACAAAAGGCAAAACAAGAAAGAATTTCCCCACACTCCTCTTTAAATACACAGGCTTAATAGAAAAGAAGTCTATTCACTTCTAGGAATGGAAAACATAAACAAACCCCTTTGGTGTAGTATTCATAATGATGCTAATGGAAGACACTCCTTTTTCACTGACGCATGTCAGTGCATCTCTGAAGTTAACACATAAAACTACAAACACACCAGGGAGGGGAAGAGGCTGGTCTGATACCAGCAAGTGATTAGCAGAGGCTAAAGTGTAACCCGGGTATCTGGACTTCTGACTCACAACCCTCCTAGAGATTACTCCTGGAGGTTGCCTTAGGACACAGGTAACTGTAAGTGAGGTTTTACTCTAAATTGCAACAATTTGATCCCTCTCCTAGTACCCCCAGCTACACTGTAATAATGCCCAACCATTTTCCTCTGTTTTTCCACAACAGACACACACTTGTGAAATAAGGAAGGTATGTTGGTCCCTTTGGGGGACAGTTTCTTCCATGCAATTTGCAACAAAACGCACCTTGGATTTTAAAAGAGCTATCCTGTAGTTACGATATTGATTTTTCATTTTGCTCCACAAATACTACCACAACTTTATAACTGATATACAGCATTAACAGTTTCCTTGGCCTTAGAGACCAAATTAATCACAAAATCAACAATCTGTTTTTATGCCACAGAGTTCAATTTTCGTTTTCAACATAAATTGCAAAACCACAGCCAGAGCCCAGCGCAATTTTAGAGATGCATTGCTAAATTGCCTCCCATTTGTGATTTAATACAACAAAGGTTTTGCAAATTAAAATGTTTAAGTCTTTAGGTTAGCCTGTATTTTGTCAGCTACCAGGCAACTGAATGCCTACAGGCTGATTTCTGGAGAACTCAGAGTAAAGCTAGCTGGGACACCCCATGTCTGGCTACAGTACACTTCCTCTCAGGAACCTCCAGGTTGACCTGTAAACATCAGTGCCACACAGAATGGTTTTCGAGAAATGTCCCCTCAGATCAGATGACACAAATGCATCTATAGATTCACCTATCTTCCCCCACCTTGTCCTCCTGTCCTTACCATTCTACTGAAATTCTTCCCATGCTGAATGCAACGGTATGGCCACTTCTTAACTTCCCTGCAGGGTTCAACACTATTAAATTCACTGACTTTCCTCCACTCCATTCTACCACCTACTCCTGGTCCTCTTCTCACCTCTCTCGCTGCTATCTCTGGTTGTTCCACTGGCTGTTCTGTGCCTGTCCTTCAGACTAGGTCACCCTACTTTGTTCTCCTTCACTCTTGAAACTACATTCTCTCTTGCTCACTCCAATTGCTCAGCCACTGTCTCTATGGAGATGCCTGGGATGTGCTAAGTGCTTTCAAGCCTGAGTTAACATATGAGAGAACACTGCCTGGCACATGATAGGCATGAAAGGAATGCCTACTGCAGACATAAATCAAACTCCCAAATCTACGCTTGGCTCTGACGTCTCTACCAAGTTCCAGACTGGTATTTTCAGCTCTTCTGAGATGTTCAGTATACCAGCTGCTCAAACTCACTTGCCCCTAAACTTCCTTCTTGGGTGTAGCTTGATAAATAGTATCACCATCCATCTAATAACTAAGACTAGAAGAAATCTTGTAAAATTGCCTGTGACTTCATCATCTCTCAGCTCTGTCATCCAAACTGATGGTGAATTCTATGTACCTATCTAAAAACAAAACAGGCTGCGTGCAGTGGCTCACACCTGTAATCCCAGCACTTTGGGACATCGAGGCGGGGGGATCCCCTGAGGTCAGGAGTTTGACACTAGCCTGGCCAACACGGCGAAACCTCATCTCTACTAAAAATACGAAAATTAGCCGAGCATGGTGGTGCACACCTGTAATACCACTACTCGGGAGGCTGAGACAGGAGGATCACTTGAACCTGGGAGGCGGAGGTTGCAGTGAGCAGAGATTGTGCCACTGCACTCCAGCCTGAGTGACACAGTAAGACTGAGTCTCAAACAAACAATCAACAAAAACTCTGAATTTACCGCCCCTTTTAATTCCCTCCAATTATTGGCCTGGTTCAGAACCTCATAATTTTGCCCCAAAATTTTTGCAGCAGGTCCCCATGCCTCCAGCCTCTCCTCTCTAGTCTATCCACAATGCTGCTACCAGTTCTAATTTAGAAGAATGGGTCGATTGGATCACTTTCCTACTCAAAAATCTGTGAATCTAGCTCCAACCACTGTCTCCAGAACAAAGGCCAAATTTCTAAGTGTATCATTCAAAGCTCTTCATCAGCTGGCCCCATTCTCCCCCCTCTACTTGTTCTCTAGTTCTACCCCACCTAGGTACCGGAAGTACTGGTTACAAGGCACCACATACTTTTCTGCAAATACGCCCTACTAATGTTACAGAGCCATCCCTCTTGTGCCTATTGTTTGTACTGTCTAAAATGGGCTCCGTCCCAACCTGGGGAACAAAGTGAGATCCCATCTCCACAAATAATAAATTAGCCGGGCATAGTAGCTAGACTGTGTGGTGGTAGAGCTATACTTCCAGCTATTTGGGAGGCTGAGGCAGGAGGAGTGCTTGAGCCCAGGAGTTCGAGGCTGCAGTGAGCTATGATTATACCACTGTACTCTAGTCTAAATGACAGAGCAAGATCCTGTCTCTTAAAAAAAAATTGTTTAAAAAAAGGGGCTCTCAGCCGGGCATGGTGGCTCACACCTGTAATTCCAGCACTCTGGAAAGCCAAGGTGGGCAGATCACCTGAGGTCAGGAGTTCGAGACCAGCCTGGCCAACATGGTGAAACCCTGTCTCTTACCAAAAATACAAAAATTAGCCGAGCGTGGTGGTGGGTGCCTGTAATCCCAGCTACTTGGGAAGCTGAGGCAGGAGAATCGCTTGAACCTGGAGGCGGAGGCTGCAGTGAGCCATGATCGCGGCACTGCACTCCAGCCTGGGTGCCAGAGTGAGACTCTGTCTCAAAAAAAAAGGCTCTGTCTCAAAAAAAAAAAAAAAAGGCGGGGCTCTCTGTCCCTCTTTTTCACCCACCAAATCTCTGCCTGTTAAAATCTAATTCACCTTTCAAGGCACAGTTGAAAGACACTCTTCTATAAAGTCTTGCCCAGTTTTCTGAACCTGACTTCGGTTCTCTGCAGCACCCTCAGAACATGTATTTTCTACCCCCTCATTTGCCACTGCACATCATGCCTTATTCATGTATATGTCTCTTACATGTGCTAACACACATGTGAACAGCACAAGGGCAGCAACTCTGTTTTCTCAAATGTTCAACACTTTAAACCTTTAAAAAAATTTAATAACAGTTTGTTAGACTGGACTGAGGACTTCCCTGGACTTTGAGCCCCGCTGGTAGATGCCTGCTGAATATGAACTGTACTTTTTCAAAAGACAACAGACTCTACTGGAAGAGGATGGAACAATTAGGAAATGGCAAACTGGGCATCATCCCAGGCCTGCTAGGAAAAGCAAGAGGGATATGGGATGCTCAGAGAAGGATGCTGAGTTATCTTAATTTCAGCCCATAGAGAGAACAAATGAACATTTTCTTGGGGGCTCAAAGGTTACCACATTTCTCCCTCATGCTGAAGACATGTTTATAAACACAGAAGGCTATAATAGAACTCACATGAGAGATGAAACTCAACTTTAGCAAGTGTTTACATTCTCATCAGGACAACAAATCACTTCTCACCAGGAGATTCCAACTCAGTCAGCATGAAGATTCTTGTACACAGGCCAAGGGCGTCTACCCTGGGCCAGAAAACCTCCTGGCCCTTCAGGCTGGATTGTGACTCTAGGCACCAACACAAGAAGAATAAGAAAGTGGCATCTCAATGACAATTCCAAACTCACTGTCCACATTCTGCATGGCTCTGAAGTGCCAAAGTACCTACGGGCCATGACAGGTCCTGATTTGTCACAAGACTGCCAACCTAGACAGGCACAGGGCAATATCAAAGAGGATGGCACCAGACCTTCCTGACAGGAAAAGGCTGGTGGCCAAGGTCCCCAAAGTTGCTTATATCTGGCAAAAGAAGGAACGATGTGGTGACGCCCAGGAATCTGGACCTTTCTTAACATCTGAGGTCAATAATATTTGGAAGATAATGAAATTAGGAAGGGAGAATGACAGAGGCTATAACTGAGGTTCTACCAGAGGCAACATCTCAAAAGAATAATTCCTGTCAATTCACTCACCTGCTCATCATTCGTTAACAACTAGACAATGGCTTTACCACAAGTTTGCATGGAATGGTTGGACATTTTAGACTTTCCCTTACAACGAAAATCTGATGAAGGATGTCTTATTGCAGATAATAGGACCTAAATTAATACTATGGAATTGGCTCATATTCCAATAATTGGGAGAATCTGTACAAAGAAACTGCATTGCCATTTACATTCTATTTTACAATATGATCAACAATTCTCAGTTCTTTGTCAAGGGATAGTTAATAAGATTCACAAATTAATGACCAAAAACCACTTCAGCAACTTTAATGTCTCTAGCAGCACTGGACCTTCACAAAACAGGTAAGTACTCTCAAACTCTATCTGCCATAGAACCTCAGTGCCTCCAGAATAAAGCTTGAGCTCTCAAGCATGGCTTTCAGGCCAGGCGCGGTGGCTCACGCTTGTAATCCCAGCACTTTGGGAGGCCGAGGCGGGCGGATCACGAGGTCAGGAGATCGAGACCACGGTGAAACCCCGTCTCTACTAAAAATACAAAAAAGTTAGCCGGGCGTGGTGGCGGGCACCTGTAGTCCCAGCTACTCAGAGAGGCTGAGGCAGGAGAATTGCTTGAACCCGGGAGACGGAGCTTGCAGTGAGCCGAGATTGCGCCACTGCACTCCAGCCTGGGCCACAGAGCGAGACTCCATCTCAAAAAAAAAAAAAAAAAAAAGCATGGCTTTCATGAGAGTAATGGTAAAGTATAGTGCAGGGACCTGACCTAGGTCAAGGGAGTCTTGTCTGAGGAAGGAGTAATTGAGCTGGTATCTTAAAAATGAGTAGAAATAATTTCTATTCCTCTCTTGGTGAGAGAAGACATTCCAGGAAGAACAAATGACATGTGCAAAGGCCTTGAAGAAGAAGGGAGCATGATGTGATTAGACTGACTGAGAAAGGGCCATTGTGGTAGGAATACAGGGAGTGAAGGGGTTGGAGGAAAGGTGAGGAGGAAAAGATGGGCTGAGGATAAAGGACAGACGGTCCCTGACTTATGACGGTTTGACTTATGATGGTTTGTCTGACTTACAATTTTTCAACTTTACTAGGGTGCAAAAGCTATATGCACACAGTAGAAACCATACTTTGAATTTTGCATTTCTATCATTGGCCAGGTTAGCGATACACAGTCCCATACTCTCTCATGATGCTGGGCTGTGGCAGAGGGTTTGTGCTCCCTGTCAGCCAAGCTACCATGAAGGCAAACCACCAATACTGTACTCTACAGTGTACTGTATTCAGTAAATTATATGAGATATCCAACGCTTTATTATAAAATAGGCTGTGTCTTAGATGATCTTGCCAAGGGTAGGCTAATGCGTTCTGAGCATGTTTAAGTCACTCTAGGCTAATCTATGATGTTGGGTAGGTTAGGTGTATCGAATGCAATTTCAACTTAACAATATTTTCAACTTTCAATGGGTATATCAGGACACAGACCCATCGTAAGTTGAAGAGCATCTATATTTTAGTGTTTATCCTAAGAGCAAGTGGAACCCATTAATGAGTCTACACAGAGAGGGGTATGATTCGATTTGCATATGATAATATTACCCTGGCTGCTGTGGGAAGAGTACAGGAAACCATAGAGTAAGCTACTGCAATAGCCCAGAGGAAGGCTGGTAGCAGGAGAGATGACAAGCAGACAACTTTGAGAGGTATTTCAAAGGTAAGAGTTATCCCACTGGGTACCTGGGGTGGAGAGAGGGAAGTTTCAAGAAGGATTCCTCTCCTTCTGGCATGAAGACCTGGATGTGGAGTGATGCTGCTTCTTCAGTTAGGGAGCTCTAGAAGGGGGCTAGTTTGGGGGGATGGACAGCCACTGGTCCACTTTAGAAGCCTTATATAACCTGCATCTTCCTGCTTCTACCACTCTACACGTTATTCTCTCCATAGGAAATAGCCGCTCTTTTCTCACATCCATCCCCCCGTTAAAATTCTCTCCATTCTATAAGAATCAACTCAAAATGCTTCACTGTGAAGTTTTGAAATTGGATCCACCTAAATGTATCCTACCATCTTCCAAGCTTTCCTAGTCTGTTTCTACCATCGTTATCAACATCATCTTCCACCTTACATAAGAATCATAAACACAGCTGTTTCCCTCCCGAGTCCCCCACAGAATGAAGGAAACACAGCAGGCACTCAATACCTCTCTGTTGGTTTAAAGTGAGAGAGCCTTCCTGTTCATTCGCTAATCTGTTCATATACTCATCTGTTCAATCAAATCTAACTTGGTGAGAGGTCAGGTGCCTGTTGAACAGTAATTATCAACCCTAAACACATGTCAGGATTACTTGGGAGGTTCTGAACCATGCTGCAACTTGGCGAAACATTAGAATCAAATGGGACCCACAGTTTAGACCAATTAAATCTGTATCTCTGGAGGTGGGACCTAACTGATGAAAAATTTTTAAAATTGTCCTAGGTGTTTCAAACATGCAGCCAAGATTGAGAGCTATGGCTACTGAACCCCAATGCCTGGAGCTGGTGCTTATGTCTTTAAGAAGTTGCATGAAGTGTCTTTGATATAGATGCTAATGTTGACAGAGTCTAATGCAGAGAAATTACATTCCAGAGAAAGTGAAAAAGATAAGATTTCTGCAGTTAATAATGGATAATTATTGAATCTTTTAAAATAAGTGAGTTTTTCAAATGGATTACACCAAAAAGAAGGAACAGCAAGGCATTCAACAAATATCACAAACAAAGCACCACTAGCATAAAAGGGTGCACCTCAGAGAGAGCGTACACCCATGAAGCATTTGCTTCTTCACTTGTTCAACCAATATGTGTTGTGTTATGACTTTGTTTCAGGCACCAAGAACACAGCAGTATGCGAGACAGAGTCCCTGCTCTCAAGGTGCTTATAGAATAGCACAGGTGAACACATAAAACATAATTTCGGAAAGTGATAAATATTCTCAGGAAAAAAACAAAACATGGTAAAAAGAGAAAGGGCCACTGTGAGGTGACTTTTGAACAGAGAATGGAATGGAAAGCATGGATTATACATATGCACAAACATAAGATGAGAGTCTAAGGGAGCAACAGGAACTCAGGTGAAAGTTAAGGGGTCACCGAATTAGCAGGATGGCGGGAGGAATAAAAGAAGCAGATTCAAAGCAAAAATGCGAAAGATGCCAGGCAATGCACAAAACACTACGTGTATTATCTCAGGGAAATCTCACAACAATCTCCTAAGGGAGGTACTATTATGATCCCCATTTTACAAATGAAGAAACTTGAGACTCTCCGTATCACTGCCAGTGTCATACACAACAAAATGATGAAGTCAGGGCCCAAACCCCAGTTTGATTAACTTGAAAGCTAAAGCTCTTAACCCAAGAGTATCTAAGCCTGACCACTTCAAAGGTGACAGAGTGGCTGATCACATGGGTCATACAGCCAGCAACACATGCTCACTTTACAACATAGCATGAGATAACACAGCAAGAGATGTGGTCTAGTAAGGCCCCCAACTCCTGAGAGTTAGTGTCTACCCACTCAAATACAGTAAGGGGTCAAAGAAAGCTCTCCACCCCTGCTGAGATCTCTTTTCATCCTTGTCTTTATTAGAAAATATTGTTCTAACCACTCCCCAGTCATCTCAGTTCCCCACAAAGTCTTCTTGAAATAAAACTCTTACCTAACAAACTGTGTGTGCAAGGTAAAGGCTTCAACCTGCAGTTCCACAGCCAAGCAGGAAAAGGCCCAAAACAGAGAATGAGTCAGTGTTTAAATGATCCTAATAAAGACTGACAGGTAGAGGAAGAATGAGGCAAGCAGGAGAGGCCAAGGAGGCTCATCGTATCAGAAGGCGACAACTGAAACTCAGACCTGAATAGATTCCAACAGGAACATAACTTTAAACAGAAAATCAGGCAAAGTGCCATGTTTCCAGGGATGGGGAGCCCTCCCTTCACCTTCCATTGCCAAAAATAGTTATAGCACAAAGCCCTAGAACTCAGCAGGGTACATAAAGGGCCACCTACACCTCGTGTGGAACTCAATTCCACCACGTAATAACATCACTGCATGTCACACTAACCGCACTCATCACCCAGACTGATCAGTTGATTTGACGCACAAGTCCATGGTGAAAGAGAACAACCTTCCCACATTTACCAGTCAAGGACAGATGAGTGTTCCTCATGGGAACCGCTATATGTATTGAGATTCTTCAGTTGCAGTAACAGAATGGAGCCTGGGTAAAGATTATTATAGCGATTAAGAGAACAGTTGCTCCCACCTCAGTGCAAACCCCAGCTCTGTTGCTCCCTACTCCTATGACCTGACAAGTCTTTTCATACATCTGAGCCTTAGTTTCTTTCTCGGTAAAACAGGAATGAGAGAAATGCAAATGGAAATGGGGCACCATTTTTCACCAATCATACTTGCAAAAAAGTCTGAAGATACACTGCACTGGTGAAGATGTTGGGAAACTGGCATTATATGGACATATATGTACACATGTACATACATGTATATGTATATACATATATCTATATGTAAATATAGATACATATACACATGTACATAGATAACATATATGCATATTGTCTATGTTTATATATGTACATAAACTAATCTATATGTAAATATACATATGTTTATATCTGTATATAAACTCTACATATATACATATAGATAGTATATATATCTATAAATACACACATTTACACACACACACACATAAACTCTGCTACAAACTCTATGGAAGGCATTTGACCATCTCTCTTAAAATTAAAAATACACACATCCTTTGATCTAACAATTTTACTCCTCGGTATTAATTACCATAGATCTCACTTGTGAAAAATGTTATGTATTAGTATACTCACTACAATATTATTTGTAAAAGCAGAAGACTAAAGACAGTAGGAGTCTGGTTACATAAGTTATAGAACCATACAATAAAAAGCTACACAGTAATTTAAAAGAACATACAAATTTGAAACAATCTCTAAGACATAGTGTTATTCATGTAGGGAAAAAAATACATAAATGTTTGTAACTATATAGAATATCTCAGCTGGGTGCGGTGGCTCACGCCTGTAATCCCAGCACTTTGGGAGGCCGAGGCGGCCAGATCACTTGAGGTCAGGAGTTCGAGACTAGTCTAGCCAACATGGCAAAACCCCGTCTCTATTAAAAATACAAAAATTAGCTTGGTGTGGTGGCGGGCAACTGGAATCCCAGCGACTCGGGAGGCTGAGGCAGGAGAATCGCTTGAACCCAGGAGGTGAAGGTTGCAATGAGCCTAGATTGCACCACTGCACTCCAGCCTGGGCAAAAGAGCAAGACTCCATCTCAAGGAAAAAAAAAAAAAAAAAAACACTAGAATATCCCTAGAAAGGTATGGAAAGAACTAAGATTACTGCTAGCCTCTTGGGAAGGGGTGGTTGTAATCTTGGGAAGATTACTGCTAGCCTCTTGGGAATGAGTGGCTGGAGGATTGAGGGGAGAGAAACACACTTTTCACAGCATAGGCTTTTATAACTTTGTTTTTATTTTTATTTTGTAAGAGACAGGGTCTCACTCTGTCACCCAGGCTAGAGCACAGTGGGGCTACCACAGCTCACTGTAACCTCCAACTCCTAGACTCAAGTGATTCTTCTGCCCCAGCCTCCCGAGTAGCTGGAACTACGGGTGTTTGCCACTACGTCTGGCTAAGTCTTTTGCATTTTTTGTAGAGGCAAGGTCTTGCTATGTTGCTGGTCTTGAACTCTTAGTCTGAAGTGATCCTCGCCCCTCAGTCTCTCTAAGAGCTAGAATTACAGGAATGAGCCACCATGCCTGGCCACGTTGATAACTTTTGAATTCTGCATCTTGTGTCTGTGATATTGTATGTATATTTACAAGCAAACAGCTCTGAGAAAGCTCATGTGAAAGATCTGGCTCAGGTCATATGCTCATGGAGTAGCCAGAATAAGACAATGCACCTCACCGTCTAGCCAATGAAGAAAATGGCTCCACAAGGCAACATGAGGATGCTGCCAGAGAAGGAGAAATGAATGCTGGGTGAGCAAAAATAGTGTCCATCTCAACACCAGATAGCCTCATTTTGATATGCCAGGTCCAAACACAGGGTAGAGAAAAAGTTCCAGAGAAACACTCAGTTTATCTTATTTTGCTACTGGCATACCATTGAAAGTTGGTGAATGCATCAGAGAAATATCCCAAGCACAGCGACGGGATATTTAGGGAGTGGTAGAAAGAACTGAATTGGGAACTGGGAAATCTGGGGTTCTATATTATCTGGCTCTATGCCCCCCAGAAAAGCCTACATCCTTCTGAGTCCTTCCTTTCCAAAAAGGAAGAGAAGATGATCACCTCTCGGGTCCCTTCCAACATTGACATTCCTAAATGTCATGGCATTTGGACCTCAGCTTGTCAGAGCCTAGCAGTTTGAGTACCATTGGGTGAATATCTAATATATAAAGAACAGAGGATAAATGTTTCAGGCCTTGAAAGAAATTAAACAACGCCCAATATCACTATGCTGAAGTGACCTGTTTCTCTGGCATTATGAGCAACAATGAGATATCAAAGAAGAAGGCATTCTAAAAAGCCTGAAGCCCATTTGTTCTCTAGGGGAGCAATGACCCTCCGGTGTGACTTTCATAAGTTTCTTTGGTAAAATGAAACAGTAGTCCCATAGTATCATTTCTCTATGTCACTATCATTTAAGGAGAATAGTGGCCTCTAAATTTACCCCAAGACCTTAGATTCCTAAGCAGGATCAAAGTAAAGGCAATCTTTCAGAAGCCCACATTTGAAGAACAAACTGAGAGTTATTAATCACTCAACAATTAACATCTTGTGCCTTAGAAGTAATAAAACCAGTCATTGGAAAATAACAGCATCACATAGAGAGGGAAAACATGAGGGTCTAGCAGAAATCTATGTGCAAAGGTGGGAAAGACCAGAGTGAACAACAGCCATTTATGTTCTGAACATTTACTCAGTCTTTCAATTGGTGTGACTGACAAGCTGAAGTGCAATGGCAAATAGAGACAGCAGAGAGTGCACAATCACCAACGTGGGACTGTTAGCCAAGGAGTGGAGAAGTATGTGTGGGAAAGAAACCACTCTATTTCAGCAGTGGAAGTGAGAGATGACCACATCCACTCTCTTGAACCAAATCAAATAGCTCATGAATGACACTTTGGCTGTATTTCAAAATAATTTTTATGCAAGTATTGAGTTCACAAGACTGTCACCTGGACAAGAGGCAGTGAAGATGTCATTTCTTCCAAACCATAACTCTAATAGCAAAAGATCAAATGAAATACACTTTCGGTTCCTAACAAGGAAGAGAATCGTAAGTGGTTCATACGTGGGAAGACCTGCTTCTGACCAAAGTCCAAAATTATTCAGCTGGTATTCAATTTATCAGAGAAAAACAAAGAATCTTGGTAGAAAAATTACCTAATCTCATTTGTAATTCTCATTCTAAAAATGTATGGTGTTGCTTGTTTGCTGTACTCACAAAGCAGACAGGTCTTGAAAGTAGTGCAAATAATTGAATTTGACTTGCTTTCAAAGTAAAACCTTTGCAAATGCAAGATAATCAAATGGTTTTCATTTTATTTTTAGTTGCACATGTTTAGCACTTTGCTTCCCATGACTTTGATAGGAAGCCAGTCATTAAGGGGTGAAAGTGCCATACCTTGCAAAGAAATGCATTAGAGAAAAAAAGGTCCTTGCTAATCTTCCTAATCTTATCTCTAGCTGCTGGACTCACACAAACCAAACTCCATCCAGTCTAATCAAGCTTGCGAGCAGGTCTGTGTTTTCCCACTGCGATGGCCCTGCTTCTGCCATCTTTGAATATTCTCCACCCATCTCCATCTATCAAAATCCTTCGTATTCCCAAAGGCCTCTGTCAGAATCTGCTCTTCTCCTTTTTCTTCCTCTGAATTACTTACTGCCTTGTGCCTTATCAACCTGGGGAGACATAAGTCCTAGCTCTTTGTATAACTTCACACTTATCTGCAAAAAAAAAAAAAAAAAAAAAAAGGAGCAGATGAATGATTAAATGACTGGGATGAAGAAAGAGCACTTCTGATGTCACTATATTAAAATAGATTTCAAATATAATTATTATCCAATGTTTAAGGCTACCTTTCATCAAAATATCTCAGTAGTGTGGAATAATAAAAACTGAAATGCAAGAGAAGAGGATTCTGAATTTTCAGATTTAAAAGACAGAAACCAAGAGTCTTAACACATTGCCCTTTTTTTTGAGAATATTCTATTTAACTTTCAGATTTTTCAGACTGCTCATGTAAAGATCGAGTTCTTTCAGAGGTCTTATTTGCATCCAAAAATGTAATCAAGGCTATTTCAATCTAGACAAAAAACAACACTGCTTAATTAACTCAACTAATAAAGCCAGACTCTTCTCACATTAAAGAAAAAAAAATTAAAAGACAGATCCTGAGAATCCCAGAAGGCCACCCTGTGCTACTTATGCCAGGCTATGTGGATGCCATATGTATTCAAATTCTGTCTCAGGACAAAAGGGAGATGGGGCACTCTAGAACCAGTCGGAAGACTTGAGCATTGGCTACAAACACAACTGATTTCTCTCCTACAACAAAGTGGTGGGGAGGAAGAAAAATCTTCAGCCCCCAGTGGCATTCACATCAAAATCTTTTATAAGGCTTCAATCTTCTGACTTTACCTAAGGAATGAAGTCAGCTTCATGTATTCAGATAAGCAATAATAGCTCTGCTGCTTACAGAATTACAACCAAACTTTTTCCTTTGTTCTAGCAAAAGACTTCCTGTGAGAAAGCAGTCATCCTTTAAAGCTTTCCAGTCCAAAGGTCTCCCCTGGTTTGTATTCCCCTATTCCCGTCCCCCAAAGGAAAAGCTCAATCCACATCACAAGGCATTTCTTGGTTCCAAGCTGTACTGGTTTCTCAAGGACTCCTGGTGAGGAAAGAAAACTGGTCATTTGAACATCCTTTCCTGGGATCTGTCTGAAGTGTAGACAAGCAGCAAAGATGAATATTAATATGCCTTCCATCATCAAAAGCTATTGCATACCCAAAGGATGATAAATATTTTAATCAGTTTTCAGCTTGTCTAGAGGAAGTCAGTTTACTCCTCAGGGACTTCCCTAGTTCTGTGCCCAAAACCTGTCCAGCCCATGCTGCTTTCTCTATATAATTTTGAAAATTTGTAACAAGGAAGTCCAAGCTTTGTTGGAGAAGTCATTTAATTTTGTAACAATTTACTAAGTTTTTCCAGAAGAGGGAAATCTAAAATATGAAGGATGATAACAAATAAGACAAAACACTATGATTCTAACTTTTAGCAACACTGGTACTCTGGGAAACTAATAACCTACTTAATCCTCTCATTAAAAAAAAAAAAAGATTTTCCATATTTGCATAAGTTGTTTGCCTGTGATTGCTCAATCTTCTCAGCTATAAATGCCAGAGGCATAAAACAAGACTTTCCTCTGTGCCCTCAATATTATTTTGTTTTTAAAAAGAAGCTAAAGATGTTTTGGGGTATTATTGTGAGAGTTATGTTTGTTTAAGAATAAAACTAACCCAAAAATATTCCTGTGAAGCAGGTAATAAGAGGTAATATTTTAGGAAAATGTATAAAGTTAAAAAGAATTTATTGGCCAGGTGCTGTTATTCACACCTGTAATTCCAGCACTTTGGGAGGACAAGGTGAGAGGATGACTTAAGGCCAGGAGTTCAAGACCAGCCTGGTTAACACAGCAAGAACCTGCCTCTGCAAAAATAAAAATAAATTAGTCAGGCATGGTGGCTTGTAGTCCCAGCTACTCAGGAGGCTGAGGTGGGCAAATCACTTGAGCCCAGGAGTTTGAGGCTACAGTGAGCTATGATCACACCACTGTACTCTAGCCTAGGTGACAGAGTTAGACTGTCTCAAAAAAAAAAAAAAAAAAAAAAAAAAGATTTAAGGCCACAGTGATCAACACGGGTGGGAGGAAAAGGCAGGACTAGAACACAGACCTCATGTGAACTCTTTCTTTTAACAAATGTGTCGAGTACCTCCTATGAAGCAGATGCTGTTCTAGAGGCTGGGGAAATAAGAGTGACTAAAACAGACCAAGTCCCTGCTGCCCTCATGGAGATTATTTCAGGTAGAGACAGACAACAAACGGATATATAGGGTAATTGCAGTTGGTGGAAAGTGTTAAGAGTACAGTAGAAAAGAGTAAGGCCCTGCTACAATGAGAGAGTGCTTGGTCAGAGCAACTCTCTCCAAGAAAGTGACATGAGCAGAGATCTGAATGAAATGAGGGAGAGAGTCATGTAAATTACAGAAGGACAGACATTCCAGACAAAGGCAGCGGCACATGCAAAAATCCTGGGCAAAAGTGGGCTGGGCATGTTCTAGATATAGTAAGGCAGACATTAGGGGAGGGAAAGAGGGGGATCACTGATGGAGGTCGAGGAATGGACAGATCCTGCAGGGCATTAGGCCATTGCAAGGAAGGTGGATTTCTTTTTTTTTTTTTTTGAGATGGAGTCTCGCTCTGTCGCCCAGGCTGGAGTGCAGTGGCGCAATCTCGGCTCACTGCAAGCTCCGCCTCCCGGGTTTATGCCATTCTCCTGCCTCAGCCTCTCCGAGTAGCTGGGACTACAGGCGCCCGCCACCACACCCGGCTAATTTTTTTTTTTGTATTTTTAGTAGAGACGGGGTTTCATCGTGGTCTCGATCTCCTGACCTCATGATCCGCCCACCTCGGCCTCCCAAAGTGCTGGGATTACAAGCGTGAGCCACCACGCCCGGCCGGAAGGTGGATTTCTAAACATGATAATAGGTTTGAAACAGGGGAGAAAAATGACGACCTGACTTGTATCTCAAAGGAACATTCTGATTGGAATGGACATAGGGTAGTAGAAGCAGGAAAGCTGGTTAAGAGGCAGGCTATTTTATAAACGACGGTAGTTTTTACCAAGGTGGTAGCACAGGAGGTAGTGAAGGGTAGTCAGGTCATGAGTATATTTTGAAAGTAGAGCTAACTGGATTCACTGATAAATCAAGAGATACATCAAGAAGACCCCAAGGTTTTAGTCTGGGCAACTGGATGGTTCAAATTACTGAACTGCGAAACACTAGGGACTACAGAAATCAAAACTTGGGTTTTGGATATGTTACCTTTGAGATATTTATTACTGGATGGCTGACTGCCCACCCTTCACAAACAATGTTCAGGTGTCCAGGACACGAGACTTCAGTATCAGGAACATATTAATGTATTACAGGCATTGGTATATGCCACCACTGCCATCCTTTAAAAAATGTCACTGCTAACTGCATGAAAAGTTTACATCATTAAGTAAAATATGAAACCTCTTAATCCCCCAACATCTGTTAAAGAACATCTGATGCATAATTCTGGATATTTCATAATTTGTCATTTCAACTAATAATATTTAATAAGAGGGCTATATATGTTCAAGCTACCAGCAGCTCTAAGACTTTACAACCAATGCAGATATGGCTATGCAGATACGTCTAAAACATTAAAATTTAATTATGAATAGTGCCCGAAGACTCCAGATTTTTAGTTGAAAGCTAATTTTGTCAATCAAAAACAAGTAGGAGATTCATTGAGTGGTATTAAAAGAAACAAGTAGAAGATGATCTGCCTGAGATTTTTATAAGTATGAAGGAAAAATTTACAATTGAGTCTGTCACAGGTGGTTCCAGATGGACTGAGATCATGCAAAGAAAATGCAAAAAAAAAAATGTCAATCACATTTAACTTGTTAGGGAAAAGATGCTATTAAAAATATCATCTACAAACAATCACAGAGATCCTTTCAGTAATACAGAAAAAAAATAGATCACAGTTCCCTTTGGTTAAAAAAGGGTCATTATTTTGCAGATGTCAATGAGGAGGGAGCAGGATGGTGGTTATGTTACCCATAAGGCACAGAAGGGCCAACTGAATGTGTTCCCGGGGCTCTCTGGTAAGTCATTTTTTGGCACTAGGAGCACATTTCTCCATAGAGACATTTTTGTACAATATGGAAAGATTCCAAGCCCAGCCTCCCAAAGTATTTAACCCACAGTGGATAGACACATTGCAAGAGGAGCACTGAGTTCCAAATTGTTGTGAGTCCCTTCGGCTCCTGGACTGAACCCCAGCTCCAGAGGAAGGAAAATTAGGAAAGGAAAGGGATGCTGTCAATAAGGAAGACTCAGTCAACCAGCCTTGAAGTAAGGATTCCTCAGCTGAAGACTGTCCACGCTTCCTTTTAAAATCAATACTGGTGATACCTTGCATTTATGTGTGTTTTATATTTTACAAACTTTCTCATTGGATCATCATAACAATATTCTTCAAAAGGCAACAGTTTTAGCGATTATTCATTAACCAACTTGGGGGAAAAAGATTCTAACATCTTGATAATATTCCAAATAAATGGCACGACATCCTTTGGAAATCTTGCTTCCCTTTCAAAACTGTAGGTCTAGTGATTATTATTATTATTTTGTACACTACTTCATTCTTCTAGACTAAGATTCTTCTAGGATATTTCAGAGGTAAATATAATAAAGTAAATAATAGACTAGAGCTGAATTTAATCCCTCTACCATGCTCCCCACACACAAAAAAAAAACCCTAGATGAAATAAGGTACATAATTTGTTTTATGTTATATCTTTTCCAGGAAAAATAGAAATTTCTGACATTCCGATCTTGCACCAGAGTTTCTTAATTCATATCTGAAATGCTATGATAGTCTACTAGTCAAAGCAATCCAAAATAAATTCTAGCAGCCAAAGCTAAAATAGCACCCCAGGGAAAATAGCAGGATCTTCACATCTTTACATCAATTTGAATTTCAGGGTGGTTAAAACTATTTAAAGCAGCTGAATTCATCTTTTTTTTTCTTTACATATAGAATGTGTGAAATGTGTGTGTGTGCACAGATGTGTGTGTATTTAATGAAGGATGTCAAAATTTAGCCAAATCCTACGGAAACGAGGTTAAAACAGAAACCCTGGCTGTTTACTCCAGTTTTTCTCTCCACACACTAAGAGTTAAGAGAGATGGCAAGGCTGTCACTTGGAATTGCCTAGCTCCTGTCACTTTGTCTCAGCATCTTCAGCATTTTTAGTGTTGTTCTCATTGTGTGCAGAGCAGAGGCACTAGGAACGATCCTCTTAACATTCCTGAGATGTACCAGGCACATCCTAGGACTTGGTACCAATAAAACTCAACTCTCACATAGCTCATGTAAGGGTTAAAAACAGAAAGTCCTACCCACTGGTTTGCTCTGATGTTCCTGGAGATATTGTCACTGGATGTATCCTCAGTAGAATTCTATTCAACACCTCTGTCTTTAAGTACAAAGCTGTAGGCTGTAGCAGCTTTAAGAAACATAAGTATCCCTTTTTTCTGCTGCACAGTATCTGTGTGTGAAATTCTCTAAAGGGGTTTAAGTATTTACCCTGAACACTATCAGAGGGTTTCTAAAATTTTCCTTATCCAGTTGCAAAAACACTTCAAAGAGAATCATAAACACAGTCCTTTGTGCTTTCGAAGCACACTGTGTTTTTGAGGCTTAAGCCTGAATTCTCTTGGAATTGTATATTCTTTTTTCCCAAAAAGACAGGATACACAACACTTTCTTGTAAAATTCCTTACTAAAGGTACAGATACTCAGGGAAAAAAAGTGGAAAACTCTGAAATTCATAAGATAATCAAAAAAAGGAATCAAAACTTATAAGAAATTCATTGCTAAATTACATGTAAAATTTCTCCCCAGATGTTTTAATAGAACAATATAGCTGTGGGGAATTGGAGTGGGTGGGGAATTGGAGTGGGTGGGTAGAAAGGAGAATGGAAAGAACCAAGCTTCCCTGAACACTTTTAAGATAACCAAAAACCAAAGATTTAAACTAAAGATTTTAAGCTGCTCCAGCTGCAAGTGACTTTTTTGTTTTTCCAAATTTTCAAAGCTAAACGTAAAGGTCCCAAAACTCAGTGTCTGCACACCGGTTTCAGAAACTGAATTTTTGGATGCTTATGACTCTTTATCCACCTCTAATCTGTGCTTATCTTGAGTCACTCAGCACTGCCCCAGTCAAGAAAGAGAATTTACATTTTAATTTAAAACCACTAGACATCTCACATCTGATCCTAAATTACTATAATATACTCTGCTCCTAAATCAGAAATCCTAACCCTGAAAAATGGGAGATTGGATTATGTTGGCTGATGTAACTTAATGTGCACATTAACACTGAAAAGAAGGGAGAAAAAAATTATACACACACACACACACACACAAAAAAAAAATGGTGACTTTCCCATTAATGCAAACAAAAAAATTCAATATTTATATTTACATCACTTTCTTCTGCACATCCCCCAAAATCTTCAATCCTAGAAGGAAGTTTAAAATAAACTTAGCTAATTGAACTATAATACAATAGCAAATACCAGTATACTCAGTAAAAATTTCAGTAAATGAAAAAGCAGCCTTATTCCTGTATTCAGTTTTAAAGAATTTAATCTAAAGCACTGTGATGAGAACTTCATTAATCTCTCCAAAAATAAACAAACTACTGCTCGGCTCAATCAGTCCCTATGATTGTGTAACCTACATGAAGTGTAACCTATGCTGAGGAAGACTCATCCACACAGCCAAGGGCAGGCTCCTGGCAAGGGCCTTCCCAGATGATTTACACAGGCCAAAATAGCAGGGGAAAAGGCATGACTCATCTTGAAATTAAACTATTATAACTAACTTGTCAGGGACAACCTTTACCTTCTTAAGTACATTTCTCTCTTAAAACTTTAACAACAAGAAACTGGTTACATTATTAAATAAAACACCTACTCATTTTCCACATGTCTCTGCTCTCCTGTGCCAAATTTTAACATAAATGGATAGAATTAAATGTAGCCTATAGCTTACCTAACATAATTATATGTTGTGTTTTACACTGTTTCAAAACGGATACATTAAAATAATCCAGTCTTGGCTCCTACCCACTAAAGTCAATAAAGGTTATTAAGGCCAACTGCCATATAAATGCATTGCTGTAACAGCACAAGGAATTGTCAGAACAGGAAATGCAATTCAAAACATTCAAAACCATCAGGATCTACTTTTTCTTCTAAAAGAAAAAACCAAGGAAAACAGCAAGAAGAATTTCTCTCCAGTATCGAAATCATCACTACTTTTGAAAATGTTTACTCTGGAAACGATTGTCGAATATTTCCACTGGATTATACCAAATTGACCTTTTTTTTTTTTAAGGTCAATAGGAAATGAATAAATGTCATCAATTTAGAGGATTTCACACCTAGCATTCTTTTCTGTATCATTGTGAATTTGATAGTGTTAAAACATTTTTATAGGTAAAATAAATGTCAGTTTTGCAAAGAGCGATACCAGACCCTGAGAGACGAATGGCCTATCCGTTGAATCTCTGGCTACAGCAAGACTTCTCCACCTCACAGGAGACTTCAGCTTTTCATATTTCTCTTTACCCAGAAAGCAAAGCAGTTGTACAGTTTCTTTCAAATGGTAACTCTCTCTTATCCTGAAGAGTCTTCTCATAATACAATCATCTTGGATGGCGGGGGCGGTGGGGGTAGGAAGTGCGTCGGGTTTTAAAAAAATTAAAATAAAAAACAAATATTTGAATAGTATTATAGTGCTATAATGCCATCCTCGATAGGGAGCAAAGAGGAGGGGAAAGGCCAGACTAAATTCTTGGGTTATAAGAAGGCGTTATGTTGCTTTGGGCTTAATGGCTCATAAATTCATGAGGTAATATTCAGGGAAAATGTGATATTTTATCAGAATGTCATTCAAACACAAGGTTTAACATTTACATCACAAGAGCATGGGCGGAGTAAAACTATCCACCGGGAGAAAAAATGGCAAGAATAAACAGTGTGATAAAAATGGTGTTTTCTGGGACAGGAAATGGGAAGTGGAGGATGGGGGAGTTTTAGAGACAGCTGACTAAACTTTTTGAAATATGTGACTGGTTATGACATGTGAAGCAATTACTATTAATGGAAGAAAAGCGATTTCAAAGCTCATTTTCCATTCTCCTATATCCTTCCTGAGACTACACCTTCCAACCACAAAGTGAAAAAAGAACACAAAGACAGAAGTCACAGCGCAAGTCTCTTCCCTGGTACAAGGGCCGATAAAGGTTGCTTTACTCATAAGCAAAAGGGGAAAAGTAATGCACATATTCCCTGAGGTTTTTTATTTTCTCAGCAAAAGAGATCGATGTTATTTTGCAAAACAGACAAAATGCATTGATTTAAAGAAATACTTTCACAACACACACGATTTTACAATTCAAAAAAAAAGCATAAAGATAAAAAAGAATCATTTCTCTAAAATGATAATAATTTTGAGTAAGATAGTCCCTGGAAGCAAAGCGAGGACACTCAGAAATTCCATTTGGATTAGTCTAATGCTATAGAATCCAAATGTGCACCAAACACTGTACTTTTTATGTTAAATTGCTGTTGAATTTGTTAACCCACAACTGATATCCTGTGTTATGGAATCTTGGAGATTACAGCTAACTTGAAGCAACAGGGATAATTCTTGACAGTTAATGGTATTTTTGTATGCATTTTCCTGAAAGGCTAACATCTTGGGGCCTCGATCCGGTAGCTCAACATTGCCCCCTACTGCTTGCAACTGAGAAAATATGAGGTGGGCTGGTACCAAGTAGAAATCTAACCAGCCACTGCCAATTCCACCCGAGTATACAAACACCAGATGATACTAAACGAACAGAACCACAGAACCATAGACTCGTCCAACAATTATTCTGTTCTCTTTTCCAATAGAAAAAAGAAATCACTATGAATTTGTAAAAAGTCATTGTAAAAGGCTTGAAGCAATGCTTAAATTTAATTTGGAAGAAACATCCCTTTTATCTGGGCCTAAATCTTCACTCTGCTGATGAAGATCATCCCAAGGCATGCTGAGGAGAGACACTGAGGCCACTGATCTCCCTCAGAACACTTAGGAATGCCACGCCAACTGCTGGGAAACCAGCGCCAGAGAGTTCGCAGAATTGCTTTTCCTTTTAGTATTTTTTATACAAGAGCGACAAAACAAATAAAAGATATTTCCTCTTAACGAATGTGCCACCACCTTCAAATTATTTATACACAAATTTACATAGATATAACTAAATTCCTTAAATGAATTCATAATGAATATCACTTGTAAGCTCACAATACCAAATATTTTATTTTTTATTTGTGTGTGTGTGTGTACGTGAGACAAGGTCTCACTCTGTCACCCAGGCTAGAGTGCAGTAACGCAATCACAGCTCACCGTAGCCTTGATCTCCTGGACTCCAATGATCCTCCCATCTCAGCTTCCCAAGTACCTCAGACCATAGACATGCACCGCCACACATGGATAATTTTTTTTGATTTAGTAGAGACAAAGTCTCACTATGCTGCCCAGGCTAGTCTCAAACTCCCGGGTTCAAGCAATCCTCCCAACTTGGCCCCCCAAAGTGCTGAGAAGACAGGCATTAGCCACCATGCTGGGCCAGATTTTACTTAAAAAAAAATAAAATAAAATAAAATAAAGCTCTTGAACAAAAACAATTTTTTTTTAAATTTGGTTTTTGAAAAACAAAATCAAGGGCTGGGCATGGTGGCTCACACCTGTAATCCCAACACTTTGGGAGGCTGAGGCAGGTGGATAACCTGAGGTCAGGAGTTGGAGACCAGCCTGGCCAACATGGTGAAACCCCGTCTCTACTAAAAAATACAAAAATTAGCCAGGCATGGTGGTGGGCCCCTGTTATCCCAGCTACTAGGGAGGCTGAGGCAGGAGAATCACTTGAACTCGGGAGGTGGAGGTTGCAGTGAGCTGAGATCACGCCATTGCACTCCAGCCTGGGCAACAGAGCAAGACTCCGTCTCAAAAAAAAAAAAAAAAAAATCAATAAGAGCTCCTTTCTTATTTGCTCTTCAACCCTAATTCAGAGTTGTCAAATTACAACTTCAAAGTCAAGCTGATGTCTTAGAGCCAAGGTTCATCAACTTAAGAGGTTCTAACTCATACGTAAATGGACAGAATCAGAATTACACAGTAGGGAGAAAAAATGTTGCCCTGAAACTGAAGCTGCCTTTATATAAGCAGCCCATAAAAATGGAGAGCACTCAAAACAGGCTTAGTTTAGGAACAGAACTGACTAAGGAGATTTAGGCACAGACTTTTCATTAACTCCAATTCAGTTTCACAATGCTCAGTTTTGCATTGATTCAGGTCTTTGGAGAAATCAATTTTTGTGATACTATTAACACATTAAAAGGATTATAACATTCCTTCCCCAGACGTATATCCATGAAAAGGTATGATTTAAAGATTTGAGATGTCTGGAAAGTGAGGACTTCTGGATTCTGATCCAGACTTTTAAACTGGGGCCTTCAGAGTTGTGACTTGACATTTTCATTATTATAAAGTAGGAATTAGGGTAGATCCTATGTTAAGTGTTCTTATCACAATAATAATAATTATAACAAATAAGACAGAAGAAAACTTTTGGAGGTGATGGATAGGTTTATGGCATAGACTGCTGTGATGGTTTCATGAATGTACACGTATTTCTAAACTCAGGTTGTACACATTAAATACGTACAGCTTTTTGTAGGGTAATCATACCCCAATAAAGTGGCTTTAAAAAAATAAAATAGGGATTAGCAATAGCTATCCATTTTTGCAGATTAGTTCATTGTTTCCAGCACATTTCAAATTCTGTGCAGAGGTACTATCTCCAGAGTTTGCAGGCTTTTACCACTTTTCTACTACATTCCAAATCCAACTGTTTGAAGGCAGAACAATGAGGTGGTGAAGGGCAAGGACCCCAGAGGCAGCCTTCTAGAGTTCAAATTCCAGCTCACTCACCTATTAGCTGGGTGACCTTGAGGAAGTTACACAAACCCTTTGTGTTTTGGTCTCCTCGTTAGAAAAAATGGGGAATACATTATACCTATGTTGTGGGTTGTCATAAAAGTTAAAGAAGTTATATAGAAAACACATAGAATAATGTCTGGTACTTAAGTATTATGTAAGTGTTTGCTATTATTATTATTACTATTATTTAAATTAAGACAATGCAAGACCTCCACATGGCTTCAACCTGCCTTCCAGCTACATTTCCTCCCACATCATCTGCCCTACTTGCTCTTCTGGCCTTGTTTTTAGTTTCTGGCTTCTAATGTTCTTCCCCAGATCCCCCATCCCATCATACTGCTCAGCATCCAAGGGCCCCAAAAACCACATCTGCCATTTCACCACCATCCCAGCCGGCTCAAGTAGTCTGAATGTAATACTCCCTCCTCTGGAACTATGATTTTCTTTTAACATTTCACATCTATTACCAGATTTCAATTTAGCTAATGTCATACCTGGTGATATTCGTGCCCCTCTCCTTGTTCAACTGTTGGATCACAGTGGTTGAGAGCATAAGCTGTGGAGCCAGCCTGCCTGGGTTTCCACCTTGCTGTGCCACTTACTCAGTGACCCTGGGGGAGGCCCTTCATTTCCCTGCCCCTCAGTTTTCACATCCATAAATTAAGGCCTGGAAAAGTTTCTATACCTCTTAGCATTGCTTGTAAAAATTTTTAAAGTTAATACTGAGAAAACAGAGTAGCACCTGATGCATATAAAAATGCAAATGAATGTTAAATATTATTTTCGAATTGTTATCCTCTTATCACCACTTCATAGTATATGTCCAACACATGCCTTATGAGGAGAAAATACTCAATAAATGCTTATTGAACTAAACTGAGGTTGTACTGACAAAATCCTGGCTATACCCATCACCTTACCAAGAAGAATCTAACTTGATAATTAGGAATAATTAAATCTTAATTTGCCTATGCAAATGAGGCAGTGGAGGATTTGTATAACACAGCAGCCCAGAAAACACAGTCCCAGGTCTCATGGACTTACCACACCCTCCATCTTCTTCCACAGTGCTTCCAATTGAGCCATGGGTTGACACCACCAGTCAGTGCATTTTCTGTATCGATTGCCTTGAAACCAAAACTGCCTCAGCCACTCGAACTCGACCTGTGGACCATAAAGAGAAGATGGTGGTTTTAATACCCTTGTGATAGACAAGCGAGGACAATGACTTCATCTCTTAATTCTCCTCCAGTAACTTGATGGCCATAGGATGAGAAAAGGTGAGAAAGGTCAGCCTAACCAGTTCCCAGTGTAAGCTGGCATCTCCAGAGCATTTCTGCAAAGCTAAGAAAAGAGTAGTCTTAAAACTGAGGTCTGGCCAGACGTGTTGGTTCATGCCTATAATCCCAATAGTTTGGCAGGCTGAGACGTGAGGATCTCTTGAGGCCAGGAGTTTGAGCCCAGCCTGGGCAACATTGTAAGATGCTGTCTCTACAAAACAATTAAAAATAAATTGGCCAAGCGCAGTGGTGTGTGCTGGTCATCCTGGCTGACTTGGGAGGCTGAGGCAAGAGGATTCCTTGGGCCTAGGAGTTTGAGGCTGCAGTGAGCTATAATTGTGCCACTGCATTCCAGCCTGGGCAACAGAGCAAGAGTCTCTATGTCAAAATAAAATAAAATAAAATAATTAAAAAGCTGAAATTCTCTTACCCAACCCAGCTCACGCCAGAGAGGGGTTTTCAATCACATTTATGAGTCAGATGTGAGGAAACTATAAGTCAATCAACAACAAATACTAAGATCCTAATTATAAAGCAGGCTGTACTATGTTTGATGGGAAAGGCATAAACTGAATATGTTTTTATTAAATGTCTTTATTTAAGGCTGGTATTAAAGCGAAACACAGATACATATTAGGAAATATTAATTATAAGTTTCTTAAATTACAATAAATTAAAATAATTTACCCATGAGCCAGGAGGAGCTGGTGATAATCTTAACCTATACATATAAAACTAATTATGGAGGCATACATTAAACTGACAAAGCCATTCAAATTGTCACTTGTCAACTCAGGGCAGGTGACAATAGGTTAAAAAGAAGAGTAGCAAACATATTAGTACAAGTTGAATATCTCTTGTCTGAAATGCTTGAGACCAAAAGTATTTCTGATTTTAGAATATTTGTGTTACATACTTACTGGCCGAGCATTTCAAATCCAAAATCTGAAATGCTCCAATAAACATTTCCTTTGAGCATCATGTTTATGCTCAAAAAGCTTTGAATATTGGAGCACCTCAAATTTCAGATTTTCAGATCAGAAATAATCAAGTAACTTACTTTCCTTCCGATGAATCTACTATGGTAAACTTCAACTGTTTGCCATCTTGGCAGTCCTCCTATTCCAGCCAAATCCCACCCATCCCTTCCCCAAATAGCCCAGGTGGTCTGAGGAGGCTCCAGCTCCAATGCCAGGGGTGGAATATGCAACCCAGGTCTAGGCCAATCAGCCCACTAGATTCTTTAGTTACAGAACTAGGATTGAGAGGAATAGGAATATGTCCAATCACAGTAAGTCTCAAGACTATCAGAAACTACAGGAAGAAGACTCTGCAGCTATTTTGGCAGCAATGGGAAGAATGGAGCCAACATAGTAGGGGTAGCTGCAAGACGAAAAGACAAAAACCACATCCTGATGACATCAACTGACCTTTGATCAAACTATTCCTGAAGCTGTTTTTACTTAAGTTAGTTCAGGTTGAATGTTTTGCCTCTTGCAACTAAAATAATCCCAACATATTTAGATGAGAGGCTGAGTTAACCTATGGAAATATAAAAAATTGTTTTCTATCCATTTTCTAAGTCTTCTGTCATTCATCAACTTGAAAATCAAGGTACAATGCTACCGATCTCAAATACTCTTTTTACCACTGCCCGCTAAAGAAATGTGGAGCCACCACAGCTTCAGGCTGGGTTGTCTGGCTTTGCTAAGGTGATCATGTTCCATATATAGACATGGAGCTATTATAATCTTCACCTGTTACTGCAGAGAATTTTTTTGTGTGTTTATCCATATTGAACTTTCATGAGGCAAACAAAAGCAACTTGTGAAGATTTAACAATGGTGAAAATGGCTCAAATAAGTAACCTGAGAATACCAAGTCATATGAAAAGGTTTTAGTTTACATTAAGTAAATGTTTGTTTGCTATGTAGGGCTGATTTCAGTTAAAGCTGTTTAAACAAAACAAAACAAAACAAAAAAGGAATGTAGACAATATTAAAACAACAGTTGCTAGAACTTATCTGTGCTATTAAAAGACAGTGGTTAACATATGTAACCTTGAGTACTTTGAAAGAAGAATTAATACAAGTGTGGTTCAACTTCCGTGAAGATACAGGTTTAACAACATACTTACTTCAAGAAAAAAAATGAGTTCTTTTTGATGGATTTCACATAAAATTTGTTCACACTATGGAAAGAGCCTATTAGCAAAACATCAAGCCCTGTGTTAGAAAGAGTTGAAAAGGTTTTAAAAGATTTTCCAGTCTTTGGGCTGGTTATGCCTGTTGAAGAGGACAGAATGGATAAGGCTTGCCAACCATGGTGACTCTGGAAATAGATTCTCGTATGTAATTAGTTCATCCAGTCTATCAGGGTACACTAGAAACTGGATTTCAGTAAATTAAAACTTGGAAGCAAGGAGAAGGCTATATCTAGGGGCTCTGCTATTGGACAAGAGAGTAAAGAGAGAGCCCTGGCTATTTTAATAAATAATGCCTTCATCTTCCCTTGGATGCCAAACTATCTTTTGAGGCAGATAGTATCATGGTTAAAAATAAGGGCTCTGACCTATAATCCCAGCACTTTGAGAGGCCATGGCAGGAGGATCACTTGAGCCCAGGAGTTTGAAACTAGCCTGGGCAACATAGTGAGACCTCATCTCTACAAAATAAACAAATAAACAAAGTTAGACGGCTGTGGTGGCACACGCCTGTGCTCCCAGCTACTTAGATGGCTGAGGCAGGAGGATCACTTGAGCCCAGGAGGTCCAGGCTGCAGTGAGCCATGATCGCGCCACTACACTCCAGTCTGGGCAACACAGTGAGGCTATGTCTCTAAAAGAAAAAAAGAATATGGGTTCTGGAGTCAGTTCAAAAGTGGGTACCGCTACAGAATAGCTATGTCATCTATAAGACAGAAACAATTACTGCCTACTGTTAGGCACTTGCTAGATGTCAAGAATGCACACTAAACAAGACCACAAGGCTTTGGACTTCCTGTCCTCAAGCATCTCACAATCTTACAAATTTTCTGACCAGGAAAAGTTTTAATGTCCTTGTCAATTCATGCCCATCCCTTCCCACTAATGCCAGTCAGAAACGTTCAACAACACTGAAGACCTTCTCCCAACAGAATTTTATTCATGAGTTATAGTACTGCCCATGAGATACAGTCTCTGTGGACATCAAGTCCACTGGCATGCCTTCTATTCAACTCCATGACCTTTTTCATTTCAATGTTGTGGGTAAAAACTATTACAGGATTTTAATCAAATGCCACCTTTACCAGTTCCCCCACTGCCAAAAGAAAGAAGTAGCTGACTCTATCCTTAAAATTAATTAAGAAGGCAAAAAAATATATCCACCTGCTTGATTCAGAGTCTGAGTTAATAAATTCTGGAAATTAGGAAGGAAAGCTACAGCATGGACACTGCACAAAACCAAAGAGTCAGGACTCAAAATACAGTGAGTCCTTATTACTTTGGGGCTAAAAAACCAAACATCAATGTCTAACCATATTGACTGACTGATGAAGTGGTAACCATGACAGGAGTTGGGTCTTCCTCCCTTCTCCAGAGTTGTAGGCCGTCAAAGGAGGCTCATAGCTAACACAGCAGAAATAAGAGGCAAGCCGTCAGGAGGACAAATGCTGACTTGGGGCCAAGGAACATTCCACGGGTGACACATCCCTGAAGACGTCAATAGCAGGGAGACAACCTGTAGGAGCTCTCAGGGTTCTCTCAAAGTTTTCATGATACTTACAAACCAAACTCCCTGATTTTGAAAATGCACTTAATGGAAATAAGTCTAGAAGAGGAAAAAGAAATGGAATCAACCCACATATCTGGACTTCAGTCATTGGGCACTTAGGCATTGGAGAGCAAAGCTAATAAGACTTCAAAAGAATATTTCTGAGCCACTTTATCACCACATAGTTGTAAATCATATCCATCATTCCAACGGGTCAGCAAATGTCACTGACTTTTCTTCTGCCAAGTTTGTTTAGGCTCTTGATTTGGTCCCAAGTCAGCCATAGAGTTCCCTCATGAGATGTGTGACTACGCCCCTTGGGATTAATGTCTCGCTGTAATAACGGAAAGAAGTTACTTCGCTGAGAAAGAAATTAGACCAGGAAGACATGGTAAGGCTCTACCTACAAAGAGATACCCTATGAAGGCCCTTTTGCAGTAGTTATAAGGAAGCCACAGGTCTGATCAGAAGAAAATGAGAGTCAAACAAAACCATCAAACATTCCATTCTTCTAGGGGACATTTACTAAGAGAAGAGGCTGAATTCCACATTTTACTATCTTTAAAAAGGAAAGTGGGCCATTTAATAACATCGAGGAAGAACCTTTCCTAAGCATCTTTTTTTTTTTGAGACGGAGTCTCGCTCTTTCACCCAGCCCAGACTGCAGTGGCACTATCTCGGCTCACTGCAAGCTCTGCCTCCTGGGTTCACGCCATTCTCCTGCCTCAGCCTCCCGAGTAGCTGGGACTACAGGTGCCGCCACTGCGCCCGGCTAATTTTTTGTATTTTTAGTAGACGGGGTTTCACCATGTTAGCCAGGATGGTCTCGATCTCCTGACCTCGTGATCCGCTCGCCTCGGCCTCTCAAAGTACTGGGATTACAAGCGTGAGCCACCGCGCCCAGCCTTCCTAAGCATCTTAAATTGGAAAAACTATCTCCAATAAGGTACTCCAAAACATATGCCCAAACTTCCAAAACTGCTCAGTTAGAAACCATCCTAGACAAGGAAAACAAACCACTTCTCAACCCACACAGACTGAGAGCTTGTAGTATGTAAAACCAAGGGCTTCATCCTGTGATTTGTCCAGCAAAGACACATGGCCTTGCAGAAAGAAGCAAGCAAGCAAGAAACTGGGAGAACTCTTACAGACACGTGGGCTTTCATTGAACAATAGGACAAAGTAGAGAGCGGGCATGCAACTGCTAAATCCCAGGCCAACTTGTATGGCAAAAGAACAATATCTGACAATGTGCCCTGACATATGGAATTAATTGTGAAAGTAAGGAGATGACCTTGAAGAATCAGAGATTGGGGGGGATGGTGAAGACTGGCACACACGCTATTTAAATTCAAGATCAATCTCTCTATTCAACCCCAGGAGGCCGAGGTTTCTGATACAGTACATCTCTGCCCCACTTCCTTAACACATAATGTCAAAAGCAGCCAGTCACTTTCTGAAGCAGACAAATTTGGTTTTTTTTATTTTTATATTTTTTGAGGTAGAGTTTCACCCTTGTTGCCCAGGCTAGAGTGCAATGGCACAATCTCGGCTCACTGCAACTTCCGCCTCCCGGGTTCAAGCGATTCTCCTGCCTCAGCCTCCCAAGTAGCTGGGATTCCAGGCACCCGCCACCACACCTGGCTAACTTTTTGTATTTTTAGTAGAAACGGGGTTTCACCATGTTGGCCAGGCTGGTCTCGAACTCCTGACCTCAGGTGATCCACCGCCTTGTCCTCCCAAAGTGCTGGGATTACAGGTGTGAGCCACAACACCCAGCCTGAAGCAGATAGACTTAGATGACAATATTCTATTATATACACAGTGTGATTTTACAGATTTCTCCCATCCATTGATGGTAACAAAACATCACAGTCAGTCACAAAAGATGAGAAAGGATAGGGAAATACGATAGCCCGTATGCATGTTAAAGAAAGCACCCATTCTGCTAGTCTGACACTGAAAATCGTGAGATTTTTTGAGAAGGAAATAACTAAATTTCGAGATTAGAATTTCTATACTATAAATATGGAGAAAGACATAACTTTGCTCCCTGGTCTAATTCAGGGAGGTCATCAGGCCCATAAATGTATTCTTTCCTGAAGTTCTGGCTATCAGCAATGTCTCCAGCAGGGACTAATAAGAGAGAAAGTAGAACACCCATCAGGCACAATGAAGGGAAGCAAGTTAGACTGGAGCTCTGTATCAGAAGTGGTTACTAGTCCCCTGAAAGGCAGAATTGCTTCCCCTGTGGTTCTGGAGATTATGACAATGTTTCACAAAGTGTGGAGCAGCTCACAAGATCTTAAATAACTTATAAAGACATTAAAAAGACATTGTATGTCACTATGGGAGACGACATTATTTCTCCTTTGCTCAAAACTCTTCAATGGGTCCCCATTTCCTGCAGAGTAAAAAGGAAAGGCCTTGTCCTTACAAGGGCCTCCAAGGACCTATACAATCTGCTGCTCCCCAGTCTCCTGGAACTACCTCTGTGACCTCTTCTCCTACAAGTAGCAGCCTTACTCCCTCCACTCAAACAGTACTGTTCCTGGACTGTTCCATGGACTCCAGGCATTCCCCCACCACACAGCCTTTGCCGTGGCTGTTCCTTATGCCCAAAATGCAGTTCCCCAGATATCCCCATGGCTCTCTCTCATGTCCTTCAATTCTCTGCTCAAAGGACATCTTTTCAACAGGGAGCTTCTCTAGTTCTCTCAATTTCCATCATCTTGCTCTGTTTGTTTTTTTTTTTTTCTGTAGCACTTATCAACTTCTAACATACTGTATAATTTACCAATGTATTATGTTTATTACTTACCGTCATCTCCCTATACTAGAATGTCTATTTTATTTACCAGTATATTCTAAAGTACCCAGAAGAGTATCTGGCACATGCTCAGTAATTATAGAAAGGATGCATGAGAACATTTTTTAACTCCAAATTCCCCATCAATCCTTCTTATTATATCAAAAAGAAAGTCTCAGATTGGTGAATGAACTTCAGTTCTCTACCACATTTTAGTGTCTCCTTTTTTTCTTTTAATGGTTTTTTTTTTTGAGGTATAATTTACCAGCCATAAAATTCACACATTGTAAGTGCAGAATCCAATGATTATTAGAAAATGTATAAAGCTGTGCAACCATTACCACTAATCTCCCTTCTTAACACGAAGAGAGGAAACTTGAGGCTCAGAGCCACCTCCAGACAAGAATATCTGCTGGAATGTAATAACATTACTCTGTTTTCATTGGATCTATTTTTCTGGATACTTTTTCTTTTGGCTAATGATACTAGATTTCCACTTAAAGTAGCAATATAAAGCTTCATTTTTAAAGAAATGTATACATGTTAAAAAAGAGTTGATTTAAAGTAAAATATTAAGTAACTAAACAATGTATGTGGTCCAAAGATAAAGCAAATATTGAGAGGGTATTAGTGGGAAAAGTAGAGTTTGCGAAACTTTAACCCATGGGATTCAGACCTGCCGGTCTCACAGACTGCAGAATTGCAACTGATTTCATCAGTGAAAAGCAAGGCAGTGACACTTGCTCCCAGGGCCTACCCTCAATTCCCAGCAGTCTTTGCCGGGAGACTATTCTTCATGAGTCTCTTGTGCTTCTGCGTGTCTTGTGAGTAAGCAATGACTGTCCCGTGTTACAGACTCTCATTGCAAGGATGTGTATATAGCAACAACCTTGACAGAGAGAGTTTCTCCCTCCAGAACAAAGGGCAGGTGTGCATATAGGCTTGGAAGATAAAGACAGTGTCTTGACCTACAGCAAAAGATAGGCATGCTTATTATCCTTTGAAAAAGACTAGGTTCCCGTAGCTCATGGTTCCTCTCCTATAATGTAACTCCTCAATGTGTACATGTTATCTGGCCTACTTTGCATTGCCCTATAGAAACAGAAGCTGGGTGAATGCTATGGTCTGTATGTGTATGTCCCTCCAAAATTCTTTTTTATTTTATTTTATTGATTGATTGATTGATTTTGAGACGAAGTCTCAATCTGTTGCCCAGGCTGGAGTGCAGTCACGCGATCTTGGCTCACTGCAAGCTCCGCCTCGCGGGTTCATGCCATTCTCCTATCTCAGCCTCCCGAGTAGCTGGGACTACAGGCGCCTGCCACCACACCCAGCTAATTTTTTGTATTTTTTTTTTTTTTTTTTTAGTAGAGACGGGGTTTCACTGTGTTAGCCAGGATGGTCTCGATCTCTTGACCGTGATCCGCCTGCCTCAGCCTCCCAAAGTGCTGGGATTATAGGCGGGAGCCACCGCACGCACCCGGCCATGTCCCTCCAAAATTCTTATGTTGAAATCCTAACATCCGAGGCGATGGCATTAAGAGGTGGGGCTTTTCAGAGGTGAGAGATCATGAACGCTCTGCTTTCATAAAAGACTTTAGTAGCCTTATAAAAGAGACCACAGGGAGCTTGCCTGGCCCTTGCACCATCTAAGGAAAGTGAGAGGGTGCCATCTATGAATCACGAAACAAGTCCTCACCAGACACCAAATCTTGAACTTGATGCCACCTGATCTTGAACTTGCTACCCTCCAGAACAGTGAGGATAAATTTCTGTTGTTTAGAAGCAACCTGGTTTATGCAATTTTGTTACTGCAGCCTGAACAGAATAAGTTTGTGAACTAACACAAAAATACAGAGACTCTGGTGACTGCTATTGATGTACATAATAACCTGTCCTCCATCTCTGACCTAAGAGTCTCATGGCTTATACCAATATGAAACCGTGGCAGATTAACTTGTTAGCGTGCAAGTAGGGTAGAATCTCAGATCTTTCACAATTCTTGAAAGTCTTGCTGGGCACAGTGGCTCAGGACTGTAATCCCAGCACTTCGGGAGGCTGAGGCGGGCAGATTACTTGAGGTCAGGAGTTCGAGACCAGCCTGGCCAACATGATGATACCTCGTCTCTACTAAAAATATAAAAATCAGCCAGGAGTGGTGGCGCATGCACCTGTAGTCCCACCTATTCGGGAGGTTGAGGCAGGAGGATCACTTGAACCTGGGAGGTGGAGGTTGCAGTGAGCCAAGGTCATGCCGCTGCACTCCAGCCTGGGTGACAGAGCGAGACTCTGTCTCAAAAAAAAAAAAAGAAAGTCCTTACCTCATTATGAATTTCTTCTCCTTGTTTCAAAACTGCAGGCTCAAAGGATTTCAAAGAGACATCATCATTGTCCACATTGTCATGGATATTCTGCAGAGCCAACTGACAGCGTTGTAAAATATAATCCAAGGTTCCTGTTGAGCACTGTTGAAACAGAACCAGCAATCACAATTATGGGCAAAATCTAAGTTTACTATGCCACCCTTCCTAGGATTGTTCATATTTGTCCCTGGGTGTGAATTCACCTGTTGCCCCCATGACTCAGTCTATACTCCTTTTTTTTTTTTTAATTTTGAGATAGGGTCTTGCTGTGTCACCCAGGCTGGAGTATAGTGGTGTAATAATGTTTCACTGCAGCCTCAACCTCCAGGGCTCATGCAATCCTCCCACATCAGCTTCCCAAAAAGCTGGTACCACAGGCAGGCACTACTCTGCCCAGCTAATTTTTCTAAATTTTTATTTTGTAGAGAGAGACAGGATCTTGCTATATTATCCAAGCTGGTCTCAAACTCCTGGGTTCAGGCAGTCCTCCCACTTCAGCCTCCAAAAGTGCTGGGATTACAGGCATGAGTCACCGTGCCCGGCCTATACTCCTGAACTCAAGAATTACTAGAGTGGCCTGTTCCACTGGGCTCTGTGCTGCCAGTTTGGCCTCACTTGGGCCACTTAGTTTGCTGGTTTTCTTTTACATGGGCCTCATATCTCTAACTAAACGTTTGGGTCCCTGAGGCTAACACCCTATTTATATATGTTAAATACATTTTCTATATATACTATATCTAGAACTGAGTCTGAAAACTGGAAGAAATTTAATAAATAATTATTGGATGAATAACTGGTTAACCAAGAAGTCAAGGACACTGACTTTTTATCTCAAATGCCCTGAGACTAACGATAGGAAAGAAAGGTAACCAGGCTGCAGAGCTGGTTCAAAAGCACACTAAATGGTTCTATAATGACAGAGGGGAAAAATGAAGTTATAATCACAAGGCAAAGAACTCATTTCTCTTTTCTGCAAAAAGCATACACTAGGCAGTGGCAGTCCTTGGCAGAATAGATTCTTCAAATAATGGAGAATATTTGGCTTATGCCCTCAAGGCACATTATTCAAAGGCATAACTTAGTACCTGGGCCTCAGCAAGGAAACAGATAACTAGTGCATCCCTCTCTGAGTCCGTGGGAGCAAAACAGAGGTCAAATGGACAAACTCCTTTTTATAAATGATCATATGTTGGAAAAGAGGCTGATGCACATAGGCAGTGCATCTGCTTGTTTTGATATTAAAATGATTTCCTAGAATAATAAAAAGTCAGCTATAAATACCCTTCAGTCCCAACTAGGAAAATGTATCCCTAAAATATTTTGGTTTTATTATTTATAATTTAAACTGAGCCCTTGTAAATAACCTTGAAGGCTAATCCTCTGGTATAAAATTTCCTTGCACATTTACTGCCATTTTATACAATGCGACATCAACAAGTCCAGGAAAAACAAAATTTCTGTGCCAAGAAACAGAAGCTTGACTAATATATATTTTAATATGAAGATCCCAGAGTGCTGGGTGCATAAGGGCAGGCAACTCCAATTTCCTGCCAAAATAAACCCCACAAAGAATAAAGGTGAATGACCACTCATTTTTGTCCCACAGCAACCTCTACAACATTTTTTTTTTTGAGTCGGGGTCTCACTCTCTGGCCCAGACCGGAGAACAGTGGTGTGGTGTGATCTTGGCTCACTGCAACCTCTGCCTCCTAGGCTCAAGCAGTTCTCCTGCCTCAGCCTCCCAAGTAGCTGGGATTAAAGGTGTGCACCACCACACCCAGCTAATTTTTGTATTTTTAGTAGAGACGGGTTTTACCATATTGGACAGGCTGGTCTCGAACTCCTGACCTCAAGTGATCCATCCGCCTCAGCCTCCCAAACTGCTGGGATTATAGGCATGAGCCACTGCACCCAGTCTACAACATCTTTTTAAAATGACTTCTATCTAGAAAGTTTCCCTACTTGCACCTTTACTTTCCCAAGTAGGGAGAGAGGTACATAGGTTATTAAATGCATTTTCATGCAAGATTGGAAACAACCTAAATTTCTCAACAATAGGAAAACTAGTTTAATGAACTATGGTTGCAGAAAACAAAAAGAGAGAGGGGCGGGGTGTGGAATAATTTTTTTCTGGATGTATAGTGTTTTATTTAAATAATCTATAATCAGGCCTAGTTTAAGATAGGTTTTTTTTTTTTTTTGGTAACAGCTTTATTGAGCTATAATTCACATATCATAAAATTCAAGCATTTAAAGCATATAATGCAATGTTGTTTCATATAGTCACAGAGTTATACAAATATCACTACAATTAATTTGAGAGCTTTCATCACCCCAAAAAGAAACCCTGTGCCACTTAGCAGTCACCCCCAACCCCGCCTGATTTCCACCAACATTTCCAACCCTAGGCAACCACTAATCTACTTTCTATGTCCATAGAGAGACCTATTCTAGAGACTTCATATAAATGAATTATATAATATGTATCTTTTGTGACTGGTTGCTTCCATTTCATATGTTTTCAAGAGTCATTCACGTTGTAGCATGCATCATTACTGTATTCCATTTCAATGCCCAATAATATTCAACGTTTTATTTATCCATTCATTAAGTGATGAACCTTTGGGTTGTTTCCACTTTTTGGTGATTATGAACATTCCTGTAGAAGTTTCCATCACTCCTGGGAAACTACCTAGGCATGGAATTGCTGTGTCATAGGGTAACTTTGGATTTAACCTTCTGAAGACGTGCCAGACTGTTTCCCAAAGTGGCTGCACCACTGTCCATTCCCTCCGGCAGTGCACGCGGGTGCCACTTCCTGCATGTCCTCACCAACACTTGTCACTGTCTTTTTTATTCTAGCTATCCTAGTGAGTGTAAAATGTTATCCCATCGTGGTTTTGATTTGTATTTCCCTAGTGACTAATGATATTCAGCATTTTTCATTTGTCTATTGGCCATTTGTATACCTTCTTTTTGTGTGTGTGTGAGACGGAGTCTTGCTCTATTGCCCAGGCTGGAGTGCAGTGGTGCAATCTCACCTCACTGCAACTTCCACCTCCCAGGTTTAAGCGATTCTCCTGCCTCAGCCTGCTGAATAGCTGGGATTACAGGCATGTGGCACCACACCTGGCTAATTTTTGAATTTTTAGTAAAGACGGGGTTTTACCATGTTGGCCAGGCTGGTCTTGAACTTCTGGCCTCAAGTGATCCACTCACCTCGGCCTCCTAAAGTGCTGGGATTACAGGCATGAGCCGCTGCACCCAGCCTGTGACATGTTAATTCGGTTCCTTTGCCATTTTAAATTGGATCATTTCTCTTTTGAATTATTGAGTTCTAAGAATTCTTGGAATATTTGAGATACAAGTGCTTTATGAGATATATGATTTGCAGATATTTTCTCCCATTCCATGGGTCCTCTACACTTTCTTTATGGTACCCTTTGAAGTACAAAAGTTTTTAACTTTGATGAAGTCCAATTTATCTGTTTTTTTCTTTAGTTGTTTATGCTTTTGATGTCATATCTAAAAAGCCATTACCTACTCCACGATAAGAGCTATATATTGATGAGTAATTATTACCAAAGTTTACTGAAACAAAACTACAGAACCATATATATAGTAGGCTACCATTTATATTTTAAAATATTTTTGAAATTACATATATTTTTACTTATATGTTAAATATCACCAAAAGAGTAACAAGAACCTTTAAACATTGGTTGCCTCTGGGGATGAGGGGCTGGTTGGCCTGAGGAGAAAGAGACTTTAACTGTATACCCTTAGGTATTTTTTTTTAATTTTGAACCATTTGCATTAACTACCTGTTCAAAATATAATTATTCATAAAATGTAAATTTCTTTAAAAAGACATTCTGTACTGAATCCCAAGAATATTCTGACACAATTATCAAAAACTAAAATCTAGGCCGGGAGCATTGGCTCACGCCTGTAATCCCAGCACTTTGGGAGGCCGAGGTGGGTGGATCAACTGAGGTCAGGAGTTCAAGACCAGCCTGGCCAATATGGCAAAGCCCCATCTCCACTAAAAATACAAAAATTAGCTGGGCTATCTGCTACATTCATTCTGCACTGTATATACTCTTAGACTATAAGCATCTTAAAGACACTGAATATAACCATTCCCATTCACAAATCCCTACAAGAATACCTTGAACATATAAAGTTCAATACAAGTTTGAAGAAAGAACAAACTGAAATCCCTTCTGATTAGTAATTCCTACAATCAAAACTTGCTGATGATTTAATCTCTCTTGCTTTATTATGTACACTCTAGTATACAAATGAAGACAGAATAACCTTCCACACAGTGACTTTAGTTGTTCCTATCTCCTATTAGTTTTTCAACAGAATAAAATGAAAAGACAGTAGTAGCAGTAGAAGTAATTTAATAATAGTAGTAGTGGCGAACTTCTTTGAGTGTATACCAGTCACTGTTCTAAAGACTTACATGTATTTACTAATTTAATCCTCATAAGAACACTATGATTAGGTATGATTCTTATCCCCATGAACATATTTCCCAAACATTTTATCATTTTGTACATCCCTTTGAACCCAGCACTAATGAGACTGTCCACTCACTCTTCTGGATTAGATTAGGAAAGACGTAGAAGAGTGCACTTAAGTAGCCATATACTCAAGTGGTCCACAAAAAAGGGATTCTTAGAGGGTTATAGCTAGAAAGACAGATGCCTATAACTGGGGAAATGAAATCCTTGTGTATAATACAAGGCACATATTAGATGCTCTATAAATACTTGCTCCTCCCTCCCTCTCTTCCTTCCTCCCTCCCTCCCTTCTTTTCTTCCTCTGTTCGTCCTTACCTACCTTCCTCCCTCCCTTCCCTCTTTTCTAACAGAACTCCTTTTAGGTCTCTAAGACAATTATTTCTGTGTTTATTTGTTTAAAATTTGTCCCCCCCAACTAAAGTTCACAAAAGTGGTGGGCATCATGGTCATGTTGATGGCTCTATCTCCCAGGCCTACAGTTTTGGACACATAACAGGCACTCAAATATTTAAACGAATGAGTGAATGGAAAAGAGAAGAAAGGGGAGAAAGGAAGAAAGAGGTGCTGGATGGGCTTGTTGGCATCTTGGTTTAAATACTCATTCATTCTCTCTCTGCCACACAGCAATATGATCTCTCCACTGGTAAAGCTACTTAATGACCAAAAGACACAACACTGCCGTACAGACTCATGCAGTACTGCCACTGGAAGACCTTGCACCTGTACCTCCCACCTTGTTGTACCACTTCCGCCCAATTTTCTCACACTTGTCCCCTGTAGTTCCATCAAAGGTCAAGCTATAAAGCAAAGCATGGATAGCAAGCTTAGGTAGAAGGTCACTTGTAATCCCTTTCATGCCTTGCTCTCTGGAACCCCTCTTAACTGAGTACATGGGACCCCAACATGACTAATATGAGTTTTTCTCATTTCTTAGTTTTCCATTCGGAACTAGTCTGAACAGCTAACCATTGGCCATTGCAAGTGGTGGCAGAATTTAGCAATAAAGTCTGGGTTATGAACACAACTGTGGAGCTCAGAAACTCCTTGGCAACACTGTAACTTTCTCTTTAATTTACATTCACATGCCCCAGAAGTCTGATCAAAAAGTTAAGGGAAATGAAAATTCTCAACATCGGAACCCAGCCACAGCTAACACATGCACAAGCACAAAAATCTGCCCCAATTCCTCTGGTCACCTCCTGCCCTTGACCTTGACAGATACAACCCTCTAAATAAACCTCTAACTATAAACACTTGTCAATGGCATTTTCCTTCTCCAAGAAACATAACCCCAAGAAGCAAAACACACTTATCCCATGGCATGAATATGCTTTCTAAAACTGTATCCAACACAATCCAAAGCTCAAAAAGCAAGTAAACAGAGACGAAAGTCAAGTTAGATGGAAGCAATTTTCCCATCAAATACTCTTCCAAAGCTCTATGATAAATTGCTCATTCAACCACTTCTGTCACATCCAATTAGGTGTGAATCACGTTTTTATTTACACTTACCTCTGCCACTCGGTGGGTGGAACTAAACCGAGGTTGTGAACCAGCCAAAACGCAGTGTTGGTGGGTGGCATTGAGATCATCTACAGGAAAAACACCAGAAATGTATAAAACCATATTTATTAGTCAGTATATACTATATATTATTTAACTAAAACAAAAAGTAAACGGTAAATCCATCTTCCAAGAAATAACAATAACCAAGGAATCAATACTTACCTTGTATTCTTTAATCAATCCCTTATAAGTAGGTGACTCTCTCTCTATATATATATATTCCATTATATATGTATCTACTTATAAGTAGACATTATATATATGTAGATATATAACACGTATAATAATATAAATATAGTATACAATAAATATGATATATATACTTATACTTACACAAGTATATATAAGTAGACATATATAATCATATGTATATAATTAAATATGTATATATTCTATCATACAAAGGATGACACTTTGAAGAGTGAAAGGGGGTGCTATTAACAATTATTCCAGAACAACAGGTATAAACCAGGACTGTCCTCAGCAAATGAGATATAGGGTCACTCTACTTATTTGTGGTCCTATAATGCCCACCCACTATAAAATTCACTATGTATGGATTGAGCTTCTTTCACTTTCTCATGACATATCTACTTCTACCCTTATCTTTAGAATAAACCAGAATTTGGAGTTGAACACCTTTCATCTGAAAAATCTGCCTCTTTCCCTGCATAATCAAAGTATCAATTTTGCCCTAACAATTTTCCAGGCAATAAACCAACCAACTCAGCATGTTGCACGTTTGGCTGTTAGAACAGAACTCAAGTCTAGGGATTCACAACCCAAGAATGAAGTAGGTGGTGAATTCATCAGTTGAAGAATATTCCTAAAACCACAAGCAGTGGGAGAAAAACCAATGACCAAGTTGTTGCATATCCTAAGAAATGATACCACAAGTCAGGCAAAATCTATACAACCTCTGCTTAGGACATGACTTCCTCTATTACAAAAAAAGAGAGTTGTAATGTTTCCAGCAATGACATCCTATACAGGCAACACAAGATTTTTATCAAGATACCAAAAAAGATAATGACTTAAACCAAGAGGCAAATGCCACCAGGCCCCTTATGTGTCAGCAAAAACAACCTACAATATCATCTCTAAACATAGAAAAGAAATGCAAAATATTAAGACAGGATTTCTGCTTATGAATATTGTGAAGTAACAGTGACAAGATTTACCCTTCTGCCTTAAACAATTACAAAACAAGCCAAAAATATGAATCAAAGGTTTCAGCAAGATACAATTCCATGGAGAAGAGAAACAAAATAGGTGAGAGACGCCTACAATTGCCCTAACTTACTCCATGGAAACAGTTTCAATGCCACAGAATAGAGAAGAGGAAGTCAAAACCCACAGTCTCTGTTTCTTTCTTGCCAAGCTGAGAAGACAAAGATTGGGGTATAGAGAAGCCAAGGCCACAGGGCCTCGAAAAGCAGAATGCTGGAATAGAAACAGCTATATAGAGAGAGAGCAAACAGAGATTGCAGAAGGGTTCCCTCAAGTATTTGGAAGAGCACTGACCTGTGCATATATGAATAAAAACTTCCCAAGGGCCAAAAAAAGAAGCACCAGAATGCAGCAGGTGGAACCAATTTCAGATTTCATACACAGCCAGGAGTATTTTATGATCCCAGCAGCCAAAATGGCTCCCACTACATGAGATCTAGAAAATCCTTAGGAAAGCATCACTGAGGAAGTAGGTCTAAATGAGTCCTAGGTTAAAGGCTGCTCTAGTCCCACCTAGCAAGGCTTAAAACTAAGCCTCAAAAGTATCCAACTTCTGTCCGGGCACAGTGGCTCATGCCTGTAATGTCAGTACTTTGGGAGGCCAAGGTGGGTGGATTACCTGAGGTCAGGAGTTCAAGACCAGCCTGGCCAACATGGTGAAACCCTGTCTCTACTAAAAATACAAAAATTCGCTGGGCATGGTGGTGGGTGCTTGTAATCCCAGCTACTTGGGGGGCTGAGGCAGGAGAATTGCTTGAACACAGTGGCAGAGGTTGCAGTGAGCCAAGATCGTGCCATTGCACTGCAGCCTGGGAAACAAGAGCGAAACTCCATCTCAAAATTTAAAAAAAAAAAAGGATCTAACTTCTTCTTAGTAATTTAATTATTCATTAGAGCAAAAGTATGTAAAAGTATATAACAAAATCAGGCACCCAACAAATACCTTGTGCAATATCCAACATCCATTCAAAAAGTAATTGAAATGAAAGATACATACACACACACAATATGCGAGGTAGTCACATCTCTCCTTTCTTCTAAATGTACATATCTGCCCTTTCATATATATATAAGTGAAGCACACACAATATGCGAGGTAGTCACATCTCTCTTTTCTTCTAAATGTATATATCTGCCCTTTCATATATATATAAGTGAAGCTTCTAAAGGTTAAACATGTAGTATCTGAAACAAAACTCACACTAAGTGAGATGAACAGCAATTTAGAAACTGCAGAAGAAAAGATCAGTGAACCAGAACACACGAAAAATAAAAACTATGCAAAATAAAGTGGCTAAACAAAAAAGACTACAAAAATATGAAAGGGCATGAGTAACCTCAAGGACAATATTAAGCCATTTAATGAAAATTTAATTTGAATTCTAAGGAAGGGTGACAAAAATATACACATTTTTATAGAAACAATGGCCAAAATTCACCAAATTTCATGAAAACTATAAACCCAGAGATCCAATAAGCTCAATGAACTAAGCAAAAAAAAACGATATAAGACTAAACTAAAGCATGTCATAATGAAATGTCTTAAAATCAGTAATAAAGTGGAAATGTTAAAGGCAGTCAGAAAAAAGAGACATTAAATACAGAGGGGCAAAGATTAGAATGACAGCAGACTTCTCATCAGAAGCTATAAAACTCAGAAGACAACTGGGTGACAAAATACTAAAGGAAAAAACTGTCAATCTAACATTCTATACGTAGTGAACACCCTTTCAAAAATAAAAGTGAAATAAAGACTTTTCAGAAAGAAACTGAAACAATTTATATTAAGTAAATTTACACTATAAGAATTGCTATGAAATTCTACAGGCAAAAGAAAAATAATGTCAGAAGGAATTTACATCTGCTCAAAGGAATAAAAAGTAACATAAGTAATAAATATCATGAAAGAATAAATGCCTGTTTAAATCCAAAATAATAACAATGTATTGTGAGGTTTATAACATATGTAGACGTAAAACACATGAAAAAGCACAAAAGAGGATGGAAGGAAAAGTGGTACAACATTCAAAGTTACATTGTGGTAAGTCAAAGATGTAAAGATATTATAAAACCAAGAGCGGTGGCTCTCAGTGAGATGTAATTTTGTCACTCCTCACTCTGGAGAGAGAGACAGACTGGAAGCAGAGAATGACAATTTATCAGAGTAAAAAACAAGAAGCAGAAACACCCATGAGAACCAGTTCCAGGGTAGAAAAACCGTAACTGTAACTGCTGAATTGCTGGAGATTCAATGTAGACAGGACTGAGAGTTAAAAAGTCCAGGGGAGCTCAGTCTTAGGGAACTCCCACACTTTTGTGAGTTTTATCTCCAAAAGCTCTAACAGGTTCTCACAGTGAAGATCCAAAAACATCTTCTCATGCTTCTGGCAGAAGGAAGGGAAAAAAATAGCGACTTATTTATTTATTTATTTATTTAATTTATTTATTTTCTCAGGAGACAGGGTCTCACTTGTCATCCAGGCTGCAGTGTAGTGGCATGAACATACTTCAATGCCACCTAGAACTCCTAACCCCTGCTAGCCATCCTATCAGAACCAAGAATGAGAAAAAAGAAAATGAGAAGCACTTGTGAAGTTCACAATTCACAGACATAAACTCACTAAAAGACAGAGACTTAAGCATAAGATTATAGAATGCTTCCCCTCCCAACATACCTTACCACCACATTATTACTGCAGTTCCTTTTACCCAGTGCATCCCATCTGCCTATCAAGAAAAAAGTACAAGGCCTTCTAAATGGCAAAAAAACATAGTTTGAAAAAACTGAGCAAAAATCAGACCCAGAGTCAGAAATGGCAGAAATTAATTATCAGAAATGTTTTTTAAACTATGATTACTATTCTAAGGACTCTAAAGGACAACGTAGACAACATGCAAGAACTGATGGGGAATGTAAGCAGAGGGATGGAAATTCTAAGAAAGAATCAAAAACAAAATGCTGGAAATCAATAACACTGTAACAGAAATGAAGAATGCCTTTAATGGGCTCATTAGAGAACCAGGCAAGGCAAATGAAAGATCTCTGAGCATGAGAATATATTAAGAGAAACTTCCAAAACTGGAAAACAAAGAGAAAAAAGACTGAAAAAAAAAAAAAACCAGAACTATGGGACAACTCCAAAAGGTGTAATATATGTATAATGGGAATAACAGAAGGAGAAGAAAGAGGGAAAGGAACAGAAGAAAATTTGAAGCAATAATAACTAAGAATATTCTTAAATTAATGTTAGACATCAAACTAGAGACTCGGGAAGCTCAGGAAAGAAACCTACACCTAGGCATATTATATTAAAACTGCAGAAAGTCAAAGAAAAAGAATTTTGAAAAAAGCCAGAAGGAAAAAACATCTTATCTATAAAGGAGCAAAAAAAGAAAAAAAAAAAGCAATCTGATGTTTCTTCAGAAACCAGGCAAGCAATACAAAAGTGAAGTGAAACACTTAAGGTGTTGAGAGGAAAAAAAAACAGCAACCTAGAATTGTGGATCCTACAATACTACCCTTTAAAAGTAAAGGAGAAACAGACCAGGTGTGGTGGCTCATGTCTGTAATCCAAGCACTTTGGGAGGCCGAGGCAGGTGAATCACTTGAGGGTCAGGAGTTCAAGATCAGCCTGACCAACATGGTAAAACCCCGTCTATACTAAAAATACAAAAATCAGGTGGGCGCAGTGGCGCACACCTGTAATCCCAGCTACTTGGGAAGCTGAAGCAGGAAAATCACTTGAACCCAGGAGGTGGAGGTTGCAGTGAGCCAAGATCACACCACTGCACTCCAGCCTGGGAGACGGAGTGAGACTCTGTCTCAAAAAAACAAAAAGAAAGAAAGAAAAGATTTTTTAAAAAAATGTTTCAGACAAATAAAAATTCAGGGAATTTGTTGCTAGTAGACTTGTATTGCAAGAAATTTGTCAGACGAAAAATGATATAGATCAGAAACTCAGATCTACATAAAGGAAGAGATTTTGAGATGGAATAAGTGAAGGTAAAATAAAAACCACTATTTTTCTTACCCTTAATTGATAGAAGAGATAACAATAATAACAACAATGTATTCAATTATGTATGCCACATATATATATGTGTGTGTGTGTGTGTGCCTATGTATGCTTATTTGCAAGTGAAATTAATGACAGCAATGAGTATAAGAGATGAGAGAAAAAAAATTAGGAATATTTTATTTTACTGTACTTGCACTATCTGTGTAACAGTATAGTGTTATTTGAAAGTGGACTTGGAACAGTTGTTAATGTATACTGCAACCTCTAAGTCACTACTTAAAAAGTAAAAAAATACATATGTAATTGATATGCTAAGAAAGGAGATGAAATGAAATCATGGAATACTCAAAACTATAAAAGCAGAAAAAGAGTGGAAGACAAAAACAGGGGAAAAAACAAGACAAAATATAGAAAACATTAACAAATATGGTAGATATTAATCCAAGTGTATCAATAATCACTTTAAATGCCCGTGGTCTAAATACACACATTAAAAAACAAGAGATTATCAGAATGGATTAAAAACAAGGCATATGCTGTCTACAAGAAACTCAATTCAAATATAAAGATACACACAGATTAAACTTAAAGAAACGAAGAAGACAGATATACTATGCTAACATTAATCTAAAGAAAGCTGGAGTGCCTACATTAATTTCAGACAGAGCAGATTTCAGAGCAAAAATAAATTATTACAGAGAAAAAGGGGTAGTACATAATGATAAAGTGGTAAATTCTCCCAGAAGATATAATGGTCATTAACATGGATGCACCTAATAATAGAGCATCAAAATGTATGAGGCAAAAACTGATAGAACTGCAAGGAAAAACAGACAAATCCACTACTATAACTGGAGATGTCAACATCCCTCTATCAGAAAAGGACAGACACAGCAGGCAGAAAATCATTAAGGACATAGTTGAACTCAACAATACCATCAGTCAATTGAATATAACTGGCATACATAAACTATTTCATTCAACAACAGCAGAATACACACTAGCATCAAGCTCACATGGAGCATTCCCCAAAATAGACCACATTCTGGGCCATAAAACACATATTACCAAATTTAAGAGAATGCTATCATTAATTTCACTTACAAATAAGCATACACAGGTACACACACATATATATACACATATATATATGTGGCATACATAATTGAATACATTGTTGTTATTATTGTGAATAAATTGTTATCTCTTCTATCAATTAAGGGTAAGAAAAATAATGGTTTTTATTTTACCTTCACTTATTCCATCTCAAAATCTCTTCCATTCTTTATGTAGATCTGAGTTTCTGATCTATATCATTTTTATTCTGACAAATTTCTTGCAATACAAGTCTACTAGCAACAAATTCCCTGAATTTTTATTTGTCTGAAACATTTTATAAAAAACTATTTGACCTCAGACCAGAATGGAATTAAACTAGAAAATAATAACAGAAAGATAATTGGAAAATTCCCAAATACTTGGAGATAGAACAATACACTTCTAATAATCTGTGGGTCAAAAAAATCTTAAGAAAAATGAACTAAATGAAAGTGAAAACACAACTTATCAAAATTTGTTGGAAGCAACATCAGAACTGCTTAGAGGAAAGTTTATAGCATTAAATGCCACAAATGTATAGCATTAATATAGCATTCTGCTTATATTAGAAGAAGAAAGATCTAAAATCAATAAGCTAAGCTTCTACTTTGTGAAATTAAAGAAAAAGAACAAATTAATTCAAAGTAAGCAGAAGAAAAGAAATAATAAAAGTTAATGTACCTCAATGAGACAAAAAACAGAAAACTAATAAAGAAACTTAATGAAAGCAAAAGCTGGTTCTTTTAAAAGATCAATAAAATTGATAAACATCTAGCCAGACTAAGAAAAAAGAGACAAGAAACATATTACTAATGTCAGAAACGAAAGAGGTGACATCACTACAGATCCCATGGACATTAAAAGGATAATTTTAAAATGATATGAACAGTTATTTACCCAAAAATCTGAAAACCTATACAAAATGAACCAATTCCTTGAGAAATAAAATCTGCCAAAACTCTTAAAAGAAGAAATGAATAATATGAATAGGCCTATCTCTATTAAAGAAATTGAATCAATAATTAACATGTTTCCAAAGCGCCAGGCCCAAATATGTTCACTGTTGAGTTCTACCAAACATTTAAGGAAGAAATCATACTAATTCTTAACAATCTTTACTAGAAGGTAACACAGGGAATACTTCCAAACTCATTCTATGGGGCCAGCATTGCCCAGACAGACATTACAAAAAAGGAAAACTAAAGACCAGTATTCTCTCATAAGCATAGATGCAAAAATCCACATCAAAATATTAGCAAATTGAATGTAACAATGTATAAAAAGAATTATACACCACGACCAAGTGAGATTTATCACAGGTATAAAAAACTGATTCAACATTCAAAAATCAACTAATATAATCTATCACACCAACAAGCTACAAAGAAAAAAAATATGATCATACCAATAGGTACAGAAAAACATTTGACAAAATGTGATACTCATTTATGATAAAAAATTATCTGTAAACTAGAAATAGAGAAGAACTTCCTCAACATATAAAAAATGTGTTAGGAAACCTGCAGCGAACATCATACTTAGCGGTGTGAAACTAGAAGCTTTTCTGCTCAGAGTAAGAATAAGACAAGGATGTCTCCTCTCAACATTTCTTTTCAGTATCATATTGGAAGACCTGGCTGACACAGTAAGACAAGAAAAGAAAACAAAAGGTATATAGATAGAGAAGGAAAAAATTAAGAGTGTGTTTGTTCACAGATTATATTATTGTCTGTGTAGCAAATTCAAAAGAATCAATAATCTAATCGGACTGGCAGCTTTATAGGAAAGAGGAAGAACTAAAGGGGAAACCAGAATGGAAGCAGAAGGCCAGTGAAGAAGCTGTTGCAGTAAGTCATGCAGGAGTTAACAGTGACTTGAACTACAGAGACAGGGGAGGAGATGATGAGCAGACAACAGATTCAGAATGTTCTAGGAAAAGACAATAGGACATGCTAATGAATTGGATGAGTCAAGTTAGAAAAAAATAAACTCAAGAGCAACTCTTGGGGTTTTCACAGCAACAACTGATTGAAGGTGAGTAAGTCACAAAACCTTAGGACATTGCAAAATAATAACTACAAAATGCAATTAGAGGTGAGGATGAAAACATCAGTGATACATTTGGAGTTTTAAATCCAAATATAAACACAATAATATAGAGGATAAAAAGCAGAAGTGTGGCTTTAAGGCCTGATGAAGAAGGCGAAGTGGCCATTCTCTCTTCCTGTTTGCCATCTCTGAGGACACTCCTGAGCAGTTTTGGCTGATCCTGACTATGTTGCCTAAAGGAAGTTTCAGAGTCAAGCAAAATAATAAAAAGTGGAGTTTGAAGGGGGCTCCCCAGGATAGACTCCCATAAAACACTGGGACAATGTCTAGGAAATACATAAATGCCAGTCTCATCTACCCAAATAAAAGCCTTATTACTCCTATGCTATTAATACTGGGACCCACAGACATAATTAGGGGAAAAATCACCACCTTAATGAGTAGGTTTGTTAAGTGCTTTTGTTCCACTGAGGGGAACACTGAGTCACCTAGTGACTCAGGCCAAATGGCAAACACAACACTAGAAGGTATACTTTGAGGCTTCCACCTTCATTTAAATCCTTGGCAACTCTCTAATCAAACAATTCTTTTGAAATTGCTTCCAACTGTATCTAATCCTTTATGACTTTAAAAAAAGAAACTTGTAATTTTCATTTAAGAGCTTCTAATTTATCGAAAACTCCATCTATAAAAGTGACTCAGGCTTCACGGACTGTGCATCTCAAAGGATATACTTAAGACCCTCCCAGCTTTAAAAGATTATTCCTAACAATTTTTAGAAAAAATAAATTAAAGAATGTCTATTTACCATAGCTATCTCAGAATACAGCTGAAACTTGACTGACACTGTATCCAACTGGAATAAGAGTTTATAGATGACGTGACAACACACACACAAAAAGAAAAGACGCTCTCACTCTTTGCTGGCTGAATGCTGTGTGCCCTGGCAGTGGAGAAGAGAGCTCTGGACATTCACTGTAGCATGAAATCTCATTTCATATATAAAAGACCACAGAAGCAATGCTATAATTTATGCTAGGGTAACCAATTCATGATCAAGACTTTCCTGGTTTTAATACTGAAAGTCCTGCATCCTGAGATCCCCTTGCCCACAGACGAAAAGGACAGTTGGTCACCCTAAATTTACCCCAGCCCTTACTTCCTTGGGTTTGCTGTCATGTATGTTACCAGGGCCATTTCACCCAAATTTCTTAGAGAAACAATCACGGCTTTTGCTAAAGGTACTCTTGGGACAAATAAGCCCAATACTGAAATCCAATCTTCCCAGCTTCAATCACTGAAACTTTTCATTCTTACTTACCTATCCATTCCCATCTCTCAATCTTAATATTTATGACCTTATTTTTCCTAGATGTGGGCCATCAATGGCTGAAAACATTTTCAGAATTTGATAGCCAATGAAAGGGGGAGGGGAAGGTTCCTGGCAAGATGCCAGTATAGACACAGGCCCTGTCCCATTCCTAGATTCTCAGTGAGACAATCAATGGAACATAAAAATGGATCAAAACCTCTTTTGGCACTATATATTAGAGAAAGGTGCTCAATATGCCAGAAGTGCAAATGATTGTGCTGAATATAGTATAGGTGGAATTAGATTAAAGAAGGGCAAAGAAGGCTGACACGTGATTGTCTCTCCAAAAGAGCAGCGAGCCTGATAAATATACCAATCAAATCCTGAGCAAAATGCTCACCTCTTAACTCAGAAAGCAAAGAGCACGAGGGCAAGGGAAGCTTAGAGCGCACTCAGAGAGCAAGGCTCTTCCTCTGTAGCGAGCATTCTACGCACACAACCAGTGATACTCACTGTAGCAAGAATTCTGTGCACATAACCTGTGATACTCACAGACCTCAGGATGTGCTGCTGTTATAAGCCATGACTCTGAGTACCAGGCATCGCAGAAACAAGGAACTGGAGCAACAAGCAATGATAGGAGTGGGCCAAAACCTACCATGGTTTGCTCATACTGCAAGCATCCACATAAAGACAAAAACAAGTTCTTAAGCACACTCCAATTTATAAAATCTCTACGTGGCTGCATAAGGACACATCTTCTTCCACCTTCAAGTAAAGGATTCGGCCAGGAATCCATACTAATCTCTCACAGAACTAATCTCAGCTACTTGCCTATCAGCCAGTACTAGTCTACTTTCTATGAGGATAAAGAGGTAAGGAGTAATTGCCAGAACTATGCAAAATTGCTACAGTTCAAAGGAATGGAGGCACTTTGATCAAAACTGTCTTTTCTGAAAAAAGTTTACTCGAACTGACATGATAAAATTTTAGAAAATTCTCAGTTTTTCAAGAAGACACTTGATTCAAGAAGGCGCTGCATCTGTGAAAATAAGGTAAGCAGACATGAAGCTTGAACAGTATGAGATCAGAAAAAACCACTTGCAATTGATTTTTTTTTCTTTTTTTTTATTATTATACTTTAGGTTTTAGGGTACATGTGCACAATGTGCAGGTTTGTTACATATGTATCCATGTGCCATGTTGTTTTGCTGCACCCATTAACTCATCATTTAGCATTAGGTATATCTCCTAATGCTGTCCCTCCCCCCCCCCACCCCACAACAGTCCCCAGAGTGTGATGTTCCCCTTCCTGTGCAATTGATTTTTTAATAGCATTTCTTCATTTAACATGGCAATAGATGGAGTGAACAGCAGAAAGCATGCTGCAGAAAAACCAAATTACTGAGCTGTATGAGTGAACTCAAGAGATTCTCCTATAACTCAGGGAAAATATAAGAAATGAGTGATGGAAAACCTAAGACATGAGGAACGTATCCTGAAGATCAAAATATACTTAACAGGAATCACAGAATGGAAGTAAAGTACAGGCTGGGCATGGTGGCTCACACCCGTAATCCCAGCACTTTGGGAGTCCAAGGCAGATGGATTACTTAAGGCCAGTCAGGAGTTCAAGATCAGCCCTGCCAACATGGTGAAACGCTGTCTCTACTAAAAATACAAAAAAAATTAGCTGGGTGTGGTGGCAGGCGCCTATAATCCCAACTACTCGGGAGGCTGAGGCAGGAGAATTGCTTGAACCTGGGAGGCAGAGGTTGCAGTGAGCCAAGATCACACCAATGTACTCCAGCCTGGGCGACAGAGTGAGACTCCATCTCAAAAAAAAAATAAATAAATAAGATACAGAAAGATATAAGAATAATCAAAGAAACACTAGAAGAATGTTTTCCAAGGTTGTGAAAAGACCAGAGTCTGCACTATAAAATGGTTGAGCAAGGACGTAAACATTTTCTGTTAAAAAAATTAAATATAAAATACTACAAATGTCCAAACAGAAAATACAGCTTACCAAAATGAAACCATAATGTAGATGGCCCCAGACATCTCCCAACATCAAATATCAGAGGTCACAGAATAGTATCTATAGAGTTGTTGGTGATGGTTTTTTGTTTGTTTGTTTGTTTTTTGAGATGAAGTCTCACTAATCGCCCAGGCTGGAGTGCAGTGGCACAATCTCAGCTCACTGCAACCTCTGCCTGCCAGGTTCAAGTGATTCTCCTGCCTCAGCCTCCTGAGTAGCTGGGATTACAGGCATGTGCCATCACACCTAGCTAATTGTTGTATTTTTAGTAGATGGTGTTTTGCTATGCTGGCCAGGCTGGTCTTGAACTCCTGACCTCAGGTGATCCGCCCACTTCGACCTCCCAAAGTGCTGGAATTACAGGCATGAGCCACTGCACCCGGCCTCTATAGAGTTTTAAGGGGGAAGTTTGATACTCAAGAATCCTATAGCCAATCAAGGAGATATTCACAAGTGAAAGGATAGGAAGTCACTCTTCCATAATGCAAAGACTCGAAGAATATGCCACGACCACTCCCCTGCCATTAGTCTTCATAAATATTATTAGAAACTACATTTTGGCTGACCAAGAGAACAATCAAGAATTTTTTTTTTAAAATCACAGTACAAAAAGGCTAGCAGTAAACATAAATGCAGTTAAATAATTTCAAATATTGTTATTTAATTTAATGCAAGTATTACAATTAAGACTTAAATGGAAAGATGTTTCACCTAAAATAAATATTAAAAATCTAAATACAAAATTGAAAATTGGGTATAAGAAAATATCTGGGAAGTGGGCAGAAGGGTTAAAGGGATAAAGTTAAAGGCAGAAGGGATAAAGTAAATGTTAAGAAAAACACTAACATCTCAACAGAAAAATGAGCAAAATACGATCAGCCAATGAATAACAGAAAGAAGTAAACAATGGCCAACAAAAATACAAAAGTGTTCAACCTCATGAATAAATAAATGAAATTTAAAATAATAGCATATTTTCACCCATCAAATCGGCAAAAATATTTGTAAATTGTAACACTTAGCACTGTACAGAGTAGGGTAAAGGAGGTTGGTGGAACTAACTGATGATCACACTTCATACATTGCAGGTAGGAATGAAAATGAAAATCTCTCTAAGTAACAGTCTGACAACCGAGTATGTACTGTGTAAATGTCCACAACATGATACCTCACCAAGGCATTCAACTTCTAGCAATTTTTCCTATGGAAATAAAGATATATGTACAAAGATGTTCACTGTAGCAATATACATAATATCAAAAAACTTGAATAACCAAAGTAGATTATTTTGTGATTTAAAACATTCTCTGAACTTCACTGAAGTATAATTGACAAACATTTTATATATCTACAATGTAAAATGTAATGTTTTAATATACATATACATTGTGAAATGACTTCTACAACCAATCTAATATACCCATGACCTCACAGTAACCGTGTGTGTGTGTGTGTGTGTGTGTGTGTGCGTTAAAAACATTTAAGATCTACTCTCTTAGCTAATTTCACATATGTAATACAGTATTAATAAACATAATTACTGATACTGTTTGGATCTGTGTCCCCACAAAATCTCATGTCGTACTGTAATCCCCAGTGTTGGAGGTGAGTCCTGGTGGGAGGTGATTGGATCATGGAGGCGGTTTCTCATGAATGGTTTAGCACCATCCTCTCCGTGCTGTTCTCATGACAGTGAGTTCTCACAAGATCAGGTGGTTTAAAAGTGTGTGGCACATCCCCCCTCACTCTCTCTTCCTCCTGCTCTGGGCATGTGAAGTGCTGGCTCCCCCTTTTTGCTTTCCAACATAATTTTATGAGGCCTCCCTAGAAGCCAAGCAGATGCCAGCATCCTTCTTCCTGAACAGGCTGGGGAACTGTGAACCAATGAAACTTCTTTATAAATTCCCCAGTCTCAGGTATTTCTTAATACAGTTACTATGCTGAACATTAGGTCTCTAGGGTTTATTCATTCTGCATAAACAAAACTTGGTACCTTTTGACCAACATCTACCCAACATCCCTCAAACTCTTGGAAACCACCATTCAACTCTGTGCATTTATGAGTACAACATTTTTAGATTCCACATATAAGTAAGATCACGTGGTCTTTGCCTTTCTGTGCCTTATTTCACTTAGCATAACATATTCCACATTGTCACACATGACACCATTTCCTTCTTTTTTAAGACTGAGTAATATTTCATTATGTGTGGATATGTGTTGGTATGTGTGTGTAGATATATAGATATAGATATACCTACTACATTTTCTTTATTCATCATTCATCTGTTAACAGATATTTAGGTTGTTTCTAAATCATGGATTTGTGAATAATGCAGCAATGAACATGGGAATAAAGATATCTCTTTGAGATACTGATTTCATTTCCTTTGGATATGTATACCAAAGTAGAATCACTGGGTCATATTGTGCCTGGAATTGGTGGGTTCTTGGTCTCATTGACTTCAAGAATGAAGCCGCGGACCCTCGCGGTGAGTGTTACAGCTCTTAACGTGGCGCGTCTGGAGTTTGTTCCTTCTGATGTTCGGATGTGTTCAGAGTTTCTTCCTTCTGGTGGGTTCGTGGTCTCGCTAGGTCAGGAGTAAAGCTGCAGACCTTTGCGGTGAGTGTTACAGTTCTTAAGGCGGCGCGTCTGGAGTTGTTCGTTCCTCCCGGTGGGCTCATTGTCTCGCTGGCTTCAGGAGTGAAGCTGCAGACCTTCGCGATGAGTGTTACAGCTCATAAAAGCAGTGTGGACCCAAAGAGTGAACAGTAGCAAGATTTATTGCAAAGAGCGAAAGAACAAGGCTTCCACAGTGTGTAAGGAGACCCGAGCGGGTTGCCTCTGCTGGCTCGGGCAGCCCGCTTTTATTCTCTTACTGGCCCCACCCACATCCTTCTGATTGGTAGAGCCGAGTGGTCTGTTCTGACAGGGTGCTGATTGGTGCGTTTACCATCACTGAGCTAGACATAAAAGTTCTCCACGTCCCCATCAGATCAGTTAGATACAGAGTATGGACACAAAGGTTCTCCAAGGCCCCACCCGAGCAGCTAGATAGAGTGTCGATTGGTGCACTCACAAACCCTGAGCTAGACACAGGGTGCTGATTGGTGTGTCTGCAAACCTTGAGCTAGATACAGAGTGCCGATTGGTGTATTTAAAATCCTTGAGCTAGACATAAAGGTTCTCCAAGGCCCCACCAGAGCAGCTAGATACAGTGTCGATTGGTGCACTCACAGACCCTGAGCTAGACACAGGGTGCTGACTGGTGCATTTACAATCCCTGGGCTAGACATAAAGGTTCTCCACATCGCCACCAGACTCAGGAGCCCAGCTGGCTTCACCCAGTGGATGCTGCACCAGGGCTGCAGGTGGAGCTGCCTGCCAGTCCCGCGCCGTGCACTCGCACTCCTCAGCCCTTGGGTGGTCGATGGGACTGGGCGCCGTAGAGCAGGGGTCAGCACTCGTCGGGGAGGCTCCAGCAGCACAGGAGCCCACGGAGGGGGTGGGAGGCTCAGGCATGGTGGGCTGCAGGTCCTGAGCCTTGCCCCGCAGGAAGGCAGCCAAGGTCCGGTGAGAAATCGAGCAAAGCACCGGTGGGTCGGCACTGCTGGGGGACCCAGCACACCCTCCGCAGCCGCCGGCCTGGGTGCTAAGCCCCTCATTGCCCGGGGCCAGCAGGGCCGGCCGGCTGCTCTGAGTGAGGGGTCCGCCAAGCCCACGCCCACCCGGAACTCCAGCCGGCCCGCAAGCGCCTCTCCCTCCACACTCCCTGCAAGCTGAGGGAGCTGGCTCCCGCCTTGGCCAGCCCAGAAAGGGGCTCCCACAGTGCAGTGGTGGGCTGAAGGGCTCCTCAAGTGCCGCCAAAGTGGGAGCCCAGGCAGAGGAGGCACCGAGAGCAAGTGAGGGCTGTGAGGACTGCCAGCACACTGTCACCTCTCAATATGAAAGTTCTATTTTTAACTGTTTGAGAAACCTCCATGCAGTTTTCTACAATGGCTGTACCAATTTACACTCCCACCAATGGTGTACAAAGATTCCCTTTTCTCCGCATCCTCACCAACACTTGTTATCCATTGTCTATTGTATAATAGTTATTCTAACAAGTGTGAAGTAATATCTCATTGTGGTTTTGATTTAGATTTCACTGATGATTAGATGTTGAGCACATTTTCATATACATGTTAAGCATTCATATGTCTTCTTTTCAGTAATGTCTATTCAAGTCCTTTGCTCGTTTTTAGGTCAGGTTACTTGTTAACCTGCTGTTGAGTTTTACAAGTTATTTACATATTTTGGATATGAATTCCTTATCAAATGCATGGTTTGTAAATATTTTCTCCCATTGCATAGGTTGTCTCTTCACTCTGTTGATGTTTCTTTTGTTGTGCAGAAGCTTGATAGTTTGATGCAATCACATATGTGTACTTTTGCCTTTCCATAAGTTTTGTATTTCCATATTTTTGCATCTCATAAGTTCTGGGATATTGTCTTTCCATTTTCACTTGTCTCAAAAGATTATTTGATTTCCCTCTTTATTTCATTTCTGGCAAATTGGTTGTTCAGGAAAATTTCCACATCACTGTCGATTTTCCTATTTTCCTCTTATTATTGATTTCTAGTTTTATATCATTGTGGTCAAAAAAGATGCCTGATATGATTTCAGTCTTCTTCAATTTGTTAGTACTTACTTTGTGGCCTAACATATGATCTACATTTGAGAATGTTTCATGTACATTTGAACAGAATGTGTATTCTTTTGCTGTAGGATGGAATGTTTTGTATATGTGTTAGGTCCATTTGGTCTATAGTGCTGTTCAAGTCTGCTGGTTCCCTATATATTTTCTGAATGGATTTCTATTGATTATCAAAAATGCGGTACTCAATACCCCTACTGTTCCTATATTACTATTTGTCCCTTCAGTTCTGTTAATATTTCCTTTAAATATTTAGGTCCCAATGTTGAGTGAATATATACAGTTATCCCTTGGCATACAGGAGGGATCGGTTCCAGGACTCTGTGTGTATCCACAAATTGGTGTATACTCAGGTCCTACTGTTGGCACTGCCAAACCTGTGTATATGGAAAGTTGGCTGTCCATACACATGAGTTTCTAATTCCATTAATATTACATTTTCTATCAGTGTTTGGTTGAAAAAAATCTGCATGTAAGTGAACTCACAAAGTTCACACCGATGATTCTCAAGGGCCAGCTGTCTTTACAATAACAGTCTACTTTATGCTCATAACAACTTAACTCTGACTGCATATAAAAACTCTACACTTTAACTTCTCCACTCACATTTTATGTTATGGATGTCATAACTTACATCTTTTATATGTTGTGCATCCATTAAAAATTATTGTGGCAGTAAGTATTTTTAATACTTTTCACTTTTTACTTTGATAATGAGAGTTAAAAATGATTTATGCAACACCATCACAATATTGGAGTATTTTTAGTTTGAGTATATTTTTACCCTTACAGTGAATTTTACAGTTTCATATGTTTTCATGTTAGGATTTTTTCATTTTAACTTACAGAACTACCTTTAGCAATTCTTACAGACAGGTTTAGTTTTGATGAACTCCCACAGCTTCAGTTCGTCTGGGAAAATCTTGCTATTTTATTTCTTTAGGATAGCTTTGCCAGGTTGGTATTCTTGGTTGGCAGTCTTATTTCTTTCAGTATTTTGAATACATTATCCCATTCACTTCTGGTCTGCAAGGTTGCCACTGATTGTCGGCCGGGCGCGGTGGCTCACGCTTGTAATCCCAGCACTTTGGGAGGCCAAGGCGGGCGGATCACGAGGTCAGGAGATCAAGACCACGGTGAAACCCCATCTCTACTAAAAATACAAAAAATTAGCCGGGCGTGGTGGCAGGTGCCTGTAGTCCCAGCTACTCGGAGAGGCTGAGGCAGGAGAATGGCGTGAACCCGGGAGGCGGAGCTTGCAGTGAGCCGAGATCGCACCACTGCACTCCAGCCTGGGTGACAGAGTGAGACTCCGTCTCAAAAAAAAAAAAAAAAAGAAATCCACTGATTGTCTTACATGGGTTCCCTTATACATAATAATCCACTTTTCTCTTCCCGCTTTCCAAATTTTCTCTTTGTCTTTGACCTTGGAAAATCTGATTATGTCTTGGTGAATTTGACTTTATTATTAGTTTATTTGGGGTTCTTTGTTCTTCATGGATTTGAATATTCATTTCCCTCTTCAGATTTGGGAAGTGTTCTGTCACTATTTCTTCAAATAAGGTTTCTGCTCCTTACTTATCTCTCTGCTCCTTTTGTAACTCCCATAATGTATATATGAATTTACTTGATGATGTCCCATAAGTCCCACAGGCTTTGTTTTCTTTCTTTTTGGTTATTCAGACTGAGCAATTTCAAATGTCCCATATTAAAACTCACTTATTCTTTCTACTGCTTGATTGCTTCTGCTACTGAAGCTCTCTACGGAATTTTTCAGTCCAGTCATTGTGTTCTTCAGCACACAATATTTTAAATTATTTATCAGGTAGTTCATAGATGTCCATTTCTTTAGAGTCAATAACTAGTGTTTTATTTTTTTCCTTTGGTCATGTTTCCCTGATTATTCATGATCCTTGTGGCCGTGTGTTGATGTCTGCACATCTGAAGAAGTAGGAACCTCTTTCAGGCTAGCTTCAGCTGGGAAATCCTTTCAACAGTCAGCCCACCCAGAGATTATGTGTGGGCCATCCAGTGGAGTCCATGAGCAGGCTTGTTGCTAGACTCCTTAGGCGAGTTGGCCTGATGCTTGGATCAGCAGGCAGGCAGCCCTAATACCTGGGTCCCTTGGGAGGGGCCTGGAACCTGGGTCCACTAGGGCAGACCTGGAGCTTAAGTCCACCTGGGTGGGTGTGGTCCCTGCATCCCCAACAGCAGGCCTAGAATGTTGGTCTGTGCGTGTAAGCCTATATCCTGGGTCCACTGGGGTGGGCCTGGCAATTGCATCCACAGGGGTGAGCCTGGTGCTACCACAGTCCTGAAGCATAAGTATGTGAGGCAGACCTGGATCCTGAGTCCACTGGAGACTGGATCTATATGGGAAGTCTTGGATTCTGAGGCTTCGAGGGCTGACCTGGAGCCTGAGTCCACAAGGGCATACCTGGTGCTAGAGTAGGCTTGGAGCCTTCGTCTTTGGAGGCCACCCTATCACTGGGGTTCACTGGGGTGGGCCTCTGCTTGGTTTACAGAGAAGTTGGGTACTCACTTCATTCTCCTTCCCCCACACAAAGGGTATCCCACTTGACACTGTGCTGCTTAAGCTTCAGGGAGAGGTGACGTAGGTAATTTGAAACTGTTCTTCCTACTCTTCAATGTGTCTTTTCTTATTTCTGTGCTCCACCCAGGCAATGTAATCTTTAACCTGGATTCCTTTGCTCTTATAAACGTATTCTGTGCACGGATAGTTATTCAAATTGATGTTTCTACAAGGAGACAAGTGCTATTCTGACATCTTGCTTGAAAGTAAGGGATTAATTTTTAAACCAGTTTTTAACAATCATTTTCAAGAACTGTTTAGTGATAAAAAAATGCTCAAAATATAAAAGTATCAGGGAAAAAAGATGCAAAATGTTTATACAACATGATATTAATTTTATATAAACAAAGGATAAACACGTTACTAAGTATAAAAAAAACTAGAAGGAATTAGACCAAATAATTATAAATAATATTTTCTCTTCTTTACACTTTTCTATAGTTTGCAAATTCTCTACAATGAGCATGTACCCTAATTCATCAGTTCCAAGGTAGACATTTTTTCTTCATATTTAACATCTCTGAAATTGGAATCCATCTTAAACTGATGCCTTCTTTGACTGGATGATATATTATTACTTTTAAATTAAGCAATACAAACTTTAAAAATAAGTATCTTTATGTTTTAAAGCTTCAAATGGAAATGTTCAATAAAGAGATTCTCAGGAAAGAGGTATTCATTCACCAAATAAATAGGACAGTAAACAGTGATCAGTGAAATTGGTAAGAGCTTTGGCTAGTTTTGTAAATCTTCCCCAAAATAAAATTTTTCCATGGAAGTGAAAAGTCTTTCAATAAAACAAGTATGGAGATAAAGATAATCTCAAGGTACATAACTTCCCCTCTCCCTCTCCCCTTTTTTTAAAATTAACTTCTGTGGAATGCCAAGTTTGTTGATGGGTTTTGAAGAGAATAGATTCTTGAGGTTAATAATTGATTTTTGCTTTGCTTTCTTTTTTTTTTGAGACGGAGTCTTGCTCTGTTGCCCAGGCTGGAGTGCAGTGGTGGGATCTCAGCTCACTGCAACCTCCGCCTCCTGGGTTCCAATGATTCTCCTGTCTCAATCTCCTGAGCGGCTGGGACTATAGGCTCGTGCAACCACGCCCAACTGATTTTTGTATTTTTACTAGAGACAGGGTTTCACCATGTTGGCCAGGATGGTCTCGATCTCTTGACCTCATGATCTGCCAACCTCGGCCTCCCAAAGTGCTAGGATTACAGGCATGAGCCACCTTGCCTGGCTGATTTTTGCTCTCTAAATAAGCAAAAAGATCTTTAATCCACTTTAGCCAGGGCTACCTTTCTCCTTTATTCTTCCAAGTTGTAACTCTTCCCAGGAGACTGCAGAGTATAGTGAGTTGGGGAAAAGGAAAGATGAGAAGGGAGAGAGGTTAGATTGACAGAAAAAAAAGACAAGAAGGGAGAGAGGTTAGATTGACAGAAAAGATGATTAAATGGTTTTCTCCATTTTCCCCTTTGTATGTGCAGAGCCATCACTTCTGCCCACAGTTCCACTAAACTGTGAGGACCAGAATCTCTCAAAGTTAATGAATGAAACAGAAGAAGCCACTTCAACCTCCAATTTCTGTTTCTATGTCTTCTGACCTCCTTCTTTAGCATCCTATCTCATATCCAATTTTCCATTAGCAATTAAGAAAGATAGCTATGGTTTCTGGCTAATACCTGGGGAGAGAAAAAGGATGTTCTCTCCAAATATGTGGTAAGTTTCTATTATGTGCAAGGTTCTAGATGCTGTGTGTAGTATAAAAAAATATATATAAGGCCAGGCATAGTGGCTCACGCCTGTAATCCCAGTACTTTGGGAGGCCGATGTGGGTAGATCATGAGGTTAGGAGGTCAAGACCAGCCTGGTCAAGATGGTGAAACCCCATCTCTACTAAAAATACAAAAATTAGCCAGGTGTGGTGGCACACACCTGTAATCCCAGCTACTCGGGAGGCTAAGGCAAAGAACTGCTTGAACCCCAGACGCGGAGGCTGCAGTGAGCTGAGATCACGCCACTGCACTCCAGCCTGGGTGACAAAGCAAGACTGTGTATCGAAAAAAAATATCTATCTATCTATCTATCTTGATAGATAGATAGATAGATAGATAGATGATAGATAGATAGAGAGACCAGGTTCTCAAAAAGCTTAGTAGTAGTAGGTGACATAAGTAGGTGACATAAGCAGCTGGAAGCCCTTATCCTAAGTGAATTAATGCAGGAAAAGAAAACCAAATACTGCATGTTCTCTCTTATAAGTGGGAGCTAAACACTGAGTAAACATGGACACAAAGAATGGAACAACAGACACTAGGGCCCACTTGAGGGTGGAAGGTGGGAGGAGGGTAAGGATCGAAAAATTATCTATCAGGTACTATGCTTATTGCCTGGGTGATGAAATAATCTGTATAATAAACCTCCACAATATGCAATTTACCCATGTAACAAACCTGCATATGTATCCCTTGAACCTGAAATAAAAGCTGGGAGAAAAAAATACTTCTATACCAATAACTACAGTCCACAGGGGAAAAAGTTGTGGCATCCATATTGATTGGTTGGTTCCCTTGCCATTAAGGGCATTCAATTTTTTAACATCACCCCTAAATAAATGAGCTATACACATACCTAGATAAGGGGGTAGAGAGAGCAGTGTGAACAAAAATAAGAAAAAATGTTGTTACCCCAACCAATTGTAGGACAGACTACAAAACCACTATAATGAATTGACCAAGGACTATGATTTATATTTTAGTACCTTTAGGTATGTATCTTAAGTACCTTGAGATCATCTTCACCTCCATGCTCGTTTTTCTTTGAGATGGAGTCTGGCTCTGTCGCCCACGCTGGAGTGTAATGGCGCAATCTCGGCTCACTGCAACCTCTGCCTCCTGGGTTCAAGTGATTCTCCTGCCTCAGCCTCTCGAGTAGCTAGGATTACAGGCACATACCACCACGCTCAGCTAATTTTTGTATTTTTAGTAAAGACAGCCTTTCACCACGTTGCCCAGGCTGGTCTCGAACTCCTGACCTCAAGTGATCCACCTCCCTCAGTCTCCCAATTGTTTTTATAAAAGAGTTTTCACTCCCATAGAAAATTATATTTACGGGAAGATTTATAAAACTAGCCAAAGCTCTTATCACCTTCACTGATGGCTATGTGCTGTCCTATTTATTTGGTAAACAAATATCCCTGAAAAAAAAAAAAAAAACTTAAGATGTTTATTGGGCTTAGATTACAAAGTCTAAGGAATCTTCCAGCATAAGGTATATAGTTTGACCTTGAAATGTGCTGCCGGGACTGACTGGATGAGGAAAGTCAAACTCATTCCCAGCCTAGTCCTAAATTCGAACCTTCAATAAAGATCGACCGAAAAAAATAATGGCATCATTCACGGTCATTCTTCCACTGTCTTTACAGGAGTGGCAAATAACACACATAGGATATACAACCTAAGTAAAGGTCTAAAACAAAACACTTTCTATAGCTCATGCATTTGGGAATTATGTTCAATAGACAGGTGGCCAAAGATGGCATATGAAGACTGTTAGTCAATGGGAAAAATTCCACCACCAAACTCAGAGGCAGAATTACCCCAAAAGTCACACATTAGTGTGACTCTAATTGAATGAAATATGAGAGAACAAAAAAATTTCAAAATGCACAGTAAAACATTCCTCCTCAGCCTAAAAGAAACCAACACATTATTTTTATCTTTGATGGTTTTCTTATAAAAAAATTTAGAAGGGAATGTACAGACGGATCCAGATACTGTGCCGCTTTAGAAAGTTCTGTGATGTCACGTGGTTAGTTAGACTAGATGTAAGGAAATGAAGCATGAGTTACTGTGAAAAAGAATAGGCTGCCATGGAAGATTCTAAATTCTGTCTCTGGTAATCTCCAATCATCAGGTGAATGGCCACCTGTTTGAGAAGGAATTTCAAAACCATTCCCAGGCAGGGGCTTTCAAGGATAGAATTAATACTTCCTTTTGCTTGTATAACCAAGACACGCTACCATGAAATGAAAAAAAAGCCAATCCTTGGTTCATTCATTCACTTATTAGTTCAACAAATACTTAGTAAGCACCAGCCATATTCAAAGTACTGCGTTAGGTGCTGTACAGGATACAAAGCTAAAACAGTCCTTGCCTGGAAGAATCTAAAATATGGTATAATTTTTAGAAAATTTAAATATAACAGAATTTTTAGAAAATTCTAAGAAACACGAATGATCCAAGTAAAAGTGGAATTGGCAGGAAGTCCCAGCCAGAGCAATCAGGCAAAGGAAAGAAATAAACGGCATCCAAATTGAAAAGAGGAAGTCAAACTATCTCTGTTTGCCAGTAATATGATTGTATAGGTAGAAAATCCTAACAACGCTTCCAAGGACTCCTAGATTTGAAAAACAAATTCAGTAAAGTTTTGGGTTACAAAATCAATGTACACAAATCAGTAGCACTGCAATGCACTAACAATGACCAAGCTGAGAATCAAATCAAGAAATCAATCCCTTTGACAATAGCTAAAAAAATAATAATAATAAAGTACCTAGAAATAAACTTGACCAAGGTAGTAAAAGATCTCTACAAAGAGAACTATAAAACACTGATGGAAGAAATCATAGATGACACAAATGAATGGAAATACATCCCACACTCATGGATTGGAAGAATCAATATCATGAAAATGACCACACTGCCCAAACAAATTTACAGATTTGATGCAATTCCTATCAAAATACCAATGTAATTTGTCACAGAATTAGAAAAAAATAATTCCTAAAATTCATACGGAACCAAAAAAGAGCCTGAATAGCCAATGAATCCTAAACAAATGGAACAAATCTGGAGGCATCACATTATCTGTCTTAAAATTATACCACAAAGCTGTAATAACTAAAACAGCATGGTACTGGTATAACAGTAGATACACAGACTGATGGAACAAAATAGAGAAGCCATAAATAAAGCCAAATACTTACAACTAACTGATCTTCGACAAAGCATATACTGGAAAAGGGACACCCTATTTAAAACAGTGTGGGAACACTGGATAGCCACATGTAGAAGAATGAAACTGGATCCCTGTGTCTCACCATATACAAAAATTAACTCAACATGGATTAAAGACTTAAATCTAAGACCTGAGCCCATAAAAATTCTAGAAGAAAACTCTTCTAGACATTGGGCTAGGCAAGAATTTATGAATAGGACCCCAAAAGCAAATTCAACAAAAAATAAATACACGGGACCTACTTAAACTAAAAAGCTTCTGCACAACAAAATAAATAATTATCAGAGTAAACAGACAACCTACAGAATGGGAGAAAATATTTGCAAGCTACGCATCTGACAAAGAACCTATAAGGAATCCAAAAAAATCAGCAAGAAAAAAAAACAAATAATCCCATTAAAAAGTGGGCAAATGACATGAATAGACATTTCTCAAAAGAAAATATACAAATGGCCAATAAACATATGAAAAAATGCTCAATATCACATATCATCAAAGAAATGCAAATTAAAACCACAATGAGATATCACCTTATCCTAGCCAGAATGACCATTATTAAAAAGTCAAAAAATAATAGATGTTGCTAGAAATGTAGTGAAAAGGGAGTGCTTACACACTGGGGGTGGAGATGTAAATTGCTACAACCTCCATGGAAAACAGTATGGAGATTTCTCAAAGAACTAAAAGTAACTCTACCATTTGACCCAACAATCCACTGCTGGGTATCTACCCGAAAAAGAAGTCATTATATCAAAAAGATATCTGCACGCATATGTTTATTGCAGCACATTTCACAATTGCGAAGACATGGAATCAACCAAAGTGCCCAAAAACCGTTGAGTAGATAAAGAAAATGTGATATGTATATATACCATGAAATACTACTCAGTCATTAAAAAAAATGAAACCATGTCTTTTGCAGCAACGTGGATGAAACTGAAGGCCATTATTCTAAGTGAAGTAACTCAGGAATGGACAAACAAATGTTGCATGTTCTCACTTATAAGTGGGCACTAAGCTATGGGCACATGAAGGTGTAGAGAGTGGTACAATGGACATTGGAGATTCAGAAGAGAAGAGGATGGGAGGGGGGTGATGGATGAAAAAAAAAACAAAACACTTATCAGATGTATACTACTCAGGTGACAGGTACATTAAAATACCAGACTTCAACACTATACAAATCATCCATGGAACCAAAAACTGCTTATATCCCTAAAGCTACTGAAATTTAAAATAATTTTTTTTTCTTGAGACAAAGTCCTGCTCTGTCACCCAGGCTAGAGTGCAATGGTGCGATCTTGGCTCACTGTAACCACCGCCTGACAGGTTCAAGGGATTCTCCTGCCTCAGCCTCCCCAGTAACTAAAACAGGCACTAGAACTACAGGTGCCTGCCACGACACCCGGCTAATTTTTGTATTTTTAGTAGAGATGGGGTTTCGCCATGTTGGCCAGGCTGGTCTCAAACTCCCGACCTCAGGTGATCCGCCCGCCTCAGCCTCCCAAAGTGTTGGGATTACAGGCGTGAGCCACCGCACCTAGCCTAAAATGATTTTTTAATGGAATTGGCAAAGGTGTCCAATGAGAAGAAATCCCAGTGTGATAACTGTGGTAGGTGGGGTATGAAGAAGCCAGTATTCATCAAACACTGAACAAGTCACATGACAAAACATCTAGTGACATTGAGCAATCATTATAACATGCTTCTTCTATCAGTAAGAGTAAAAAAAGACAAATGTAAATTCCAAGGGGAGAGGAAAACTACGCAACAAAGTCATGATTCAAATACAAAGCAAGCTAAAATGTACGTGATTTTGAGCTTTTGATTAAGTACAAAATCTTGACCTGACATGTGCAGTATTCCTCATTCATTGGCACAGGTTGGATGGTTACAATAGATTACATTTTCTACCTATTAATTCCATCACTCTATCTGGTTTTGCAATAAACAACACTTACATCAACATCATTATGTATTGGCTTTCTAATTTCAGATCAACTTATAAGCACGCTTGTCTTATCAAAATTACAGATCTGTATGTAAAGTTGTAAACCTCAATCATGTCAAAGTAATGATATGGCTGAAAGAGAACTTTAATTCCCCACATTACATACTAAAATTCAAGAGAAAGTATCTACAAACTGGTTCTAAAGGAAAGTAATTAAGGAAATAAACCCCTAAAAGTAAAGGTTAACTAGCCAAATTTGGCAAGAGTGAGAGGTAGCATCAGAGCACTAATTTCATAATTCTTTTTTCTTTTTCTTTTCTTTTCTTTTTTTTTTTTTGAGACAGGGTCTTGCTCTGTCACCCAGCCTGGAGTGCAGTGGTGCAATCACAGTTCCCTTCAGTCTCAACGTCCCGAGCTCAGGTGATCCTCCCACTTCAACCTCCCAAGTAGTTGCGACCACGGGTATTTGCCACCACACCTGGCTTACCTGGCTTTTTTTTTTAATATATTTTTTGTAGAGACAGAGTTTTGCCATGTTGCCCAGGCTGGACTCAGACTTCTGGGCCCCAGCAATCTGCCTGCTTCTGTCATTCTTAACTGATCAACAACCAAGAATGCTTAAAGTTATTAAAGAAATAAAAGTACAAGAATATACATGTTTAAGGGTTAGGGAGGTAATCAAAGAATAAAACACAAATACAGTGAAAAGCAGTTACCTTTAAGGAATGGAACTTGGGGATAGGTGGAGTTTTTCACTTTCCATTTTAGATCTTCCTCAACTTTCCATTTTAAATCTTTCAATTTTTATTTCCTTGCGCATGTAGTATTTTTATAATAACAATAATAATATGAATGACACACTGACATAAAAAAATTTCCAGCACATATTATGTACAAAAAACAAACACTAGAGTAATATTTATAATAAAGTATCATTTATGTTTTTTAAAAATACAGCAGCAGTAACATATATTTAAATATGTCAACATAACTATATTTATGTTAACGCTTACAAAGGACCAGATGGGAAAGCAAGGGGAAAGAGAATGTCTACATTTTATTTCATATAGTTCCACAAAGTTTGAATGAGAATACATGTGTGTTCATGTATTATTTGTTCAATTATTTTCTTTCCTTTTTTTTTGGAGACGGAGTGCCCAGGCTGGAGTGCAGTGGTGCAATCTTGACTCGCTGCAACCTCTGCCTCCCAGGTTCAAGCGATTATCATGGCTCAGCCTCCCAAGTAGCTGGGATTACAGGTGCATACCACCACACCTGGCTAATTTTTTTTTTTTTTTTTTTTTTTTAGTAGAGGCGGGGTATCACCATGTTGGCCAGGCTGGTCTCAAACTCCTGACCTCAAGAGATCCGTCCGCCTTGGCCTCCCAAAGTGCTGGGATTATAGGCATGAGCACCACACCCAGCCATTTTTTCCTACATTTTTAAAGAAAAAGGATACCGTGGCTATATAATTAGTAGAGATAGCAGTGGAAGAAGGTCAGTGGAAGAAAGAATAGCTTTGGTCTCAGAAAAAGAATAGCTTTGGTCTCAGAAAAATTTGGACAAAAGCTTTACCAGGTAGTGTCATATTGAACAAGATATTATATATGGACAAAAAGAATAGCTTTGGTCTCAGAAAAATTTGGACAAAAGCTTTACCAGGTAGTGTCATATTGAACAAGATATTATACTTCTCTAAGCTTTAGTTTCTTTTTTTAAAATAGTTTTATTGAGATCTAATTCATGTACCATACAATTCACTCATTTTAAATATCTAATTCTCCTTTGAGCAAAAGCTGCAAAAAGAAGAAAGGAAAAAGAAAGTATATAATTCAATGTATTTTAGTACGTTCAGAGTTGTGCAACCATCACCACAAACTAATTTTAGAGCATTTTCATAGCCTTAAAAGCAGCCCTGTACCCATTACCAATCAATCTGCATTAATTTTTTTTTTCTGGAAAAAAAAAGTGAGTGTCAGAATGAGAGACTACTATTTAATAGCTCTGCAATACGGAATAAACAAAAATACATCAAATCTGCCAGCACAATGCCTAGACCTTAGTAGGCACTCAAGACATGCATTTCAGGTAAAGTTCAAGACACAAATGATAGAGAAATGAGCAAAAACCTGGATGTAACAAAAAAGTGTAAGAGGTAGATAAAGCCTTTCAAGTACTCAGGAACCTGCTCAGATCCCTATCCTTAGAGTAAATTCCACAAGTCATGACCTTCTCCCTATTAAACACACACACACACAAAAAAAATCAGGTATCAAGTAAAAAAGCACAAGTTTGAAAATGTCAGTATTTGGCATATTTTAGAGTGAAAGTTTCAGGAGGAGAGCTACATCCTCATCCCTAGAAAAAAAAAATTGAACACAAGAAGCAAACAGTGCAGTTCCTGAGAAGATAACAAGAATGCCAGAAGTTCATATTGGACAAGCATTGGAAACTATACTGTCATGTTTCTACTTTTCAAAGTAAAAATAAACATGACAGGTGTTCATTTGGCTGTTCAAGCACTTTCCACTTAAATAGCAATTCCTCCAGCTTACCAACTGCAGCCTGAAGTTATAATTTATTACTGGTTTCTGTATTATTCCCTTGTCTCGGCAGAAAGCAGAACATAGCACCTACATTTCAAGACCCATGAGAGGTAATAAAGTATAATTATTTTAAATTTATGATTAAGCCATAAATTATGTGTACTTTTTACTTTAGTTGGTCATTGAGAGGTTGGCGAGGAAGGGAATGGGGTCAGAGAAAGAAATAACAAAAGCTTTTTCCCTTGAATAAAATGTCTAAATCAGGGCAAAACTGAGGGACACCTGGAGGATTTACAAAGATACCATAGTTTCCATGTTCAGTCCCAAGGGAGCCCCCACTTAAGAGTCTAAACTCCTGGAGGCCTCTGTTCTTCCTACTCACAGAGCTAGAGACTCCAGTGAGAGTGGCCATGTTGAGTCAAAAAACAGAAGCATAGCAATTTACAGTTTTGACCACATCAGATATTTCTGTGCTCTGGGTCATGCTGCCTCTAAGCCATAGGTATTTCAACGAAGGTGAACTTAATCTATAAAAAACTACTGGCCAGGCTCTAAAAGTAAAGCTGGCCTCCACCAAAGTAAGACTGATTACTACAGGGCTCTGATAACCAATGGACCAGATGTTAACTCTTCTCACCCTCGAGAATCCATTGGTAAGACTTCCCTTTCTTGTAGTTCCTATATGTAGTAAATATACGTACGGAATGGTATTTTGTGAAGGTGACAAAACTCTGGGCATGAAGCAGGATACGAACACAGCATTCAGCATTCTTCTATCACCCAGTCGTCTCATTGGTTCTCCAATATGCCATGGTCCAGTTCCCACTGGACAAATTATAGCTTGCAAATAAATTATAGCTTGCAAAGCCTATTCCCATACATTTTCTTATTTGTACTCCCAAAAACTCTGAGAAGGAAGTATCATTAAGCTCCCATTTTACAGTGAAGGCAGAGACTCAGAGAGGCACTAGCAATACACAGGGAATTGACAATGCGGTGAGTCTGGGACCCGGTTATCTGATAGAAATCCTATGGTCCTTTCATCACTCTAACCTAAACTGTTCACAAGGTAAAGAAAAACCGAAAAAGAAGGGCTATGCATTTACATTTCTATTGCAGTTTTCTTTTTTTTGTAGTGGAATTTTTACCTGGCAACTTAAGTTTTGAAACTGCTGATTGTTATAGTAACAACAAATACTTGAAAGTGAGATTTAGTTGGGCTTAAGAAACAAAAGTAAATAGAGCAGAGAGAACAGAGTCATGAATGGTGACATGTAAAGAATAACAATAATAAATTAAAGGGGGAAGAGAGAGTTTTTGCCCCAAATGTTTACCTAGTACTCACCTTTGTCCCAAAACATCCCACCTCCACACCCAGCTCCTGGTTAATAAACATAATTTTGTTGATGTCCCTTGAACTGTATAATCTGTTCCACAAAAAACAAACCCACGGTTTGTCTCCAAGCCACTTTTAAGTCCCTAACTCCCTGGTTACATTCAGTCTATGGAAAACATCTGTGGCAAAATAAATCATCCTACTCTGAGAAAGACCAGAGTGTATTTTTTTTTTCTGAGTGTGTTTTGAAGTCCTGGTTGGAAAATTAGTGAAAATTGTAAATCTGTTTGCAAATCTGGTCATGTCTGACTCTGAGATTAGGGCAAAGATTCCAATTTAAAAGTAAAACCGTGACAACCTCAGTTAAGCGTGTCCTCAGGCACTGCCAACAAGGCCTTCACTCACTTCCATGGGCAGTGGATTTATTACAGGCACCCGACACGTTCCCCATCAGACACCCCTGGAGTATTTACTTGAGACAGCAGGGTTCAGCCTGCACTTCCTCTGCAGACCAATATATTATTATAAATTGAGCTAAACTGTTTCCTTTTCATAAGTGCTATGAAGTTCAGATTTCAGATTATCAGCACGGGGCTGAAGTCCCTCCCTCTACGGGGCTCCTTGTGCTATTTGAATTTAAAAGTAAAGAGAAAAGGCAGCATTAGACCATGGTTGCTTTTACTTTTGACTTTTTAAAAAAATGGATGAAGGAAGATTCATTTCAGAAATCAAATACGACATCCTAATAAAAATATATATTCTAAGTGCAGACTTTGGGATATATTGTGATGTGTTTGGCACAGTTCAGTATGATACCAACTATATCACCTACATCTAAAAATAAGACATGGGAAATCAAGAGTAGATTTTATATTATGTCTTGGATATCAGCTCCTATAAAATAACACTAACTTCTTCTGTTTATCATGTACAATAGCTCAAGGGACCCAATGTATATTTTACAGTGTATACTCATTATAACACCAAAATCCAATGAATAATGTCATTATTTAATATTTTCATTAAAATCCAGCTCTTTTTTTTTTTTTTTTGAGACAGAGTTTCCCTCTTGTTGCCCAGACTGGAGTGCAATGGCATGATCTCGGCTCATTGCAACCTCTGCCTCCCGGGTTCAAGCAGTTCTCCTGCCTCAGCTTCCCGAGTAGCTGGGATTACAGGCATCCACCACCACACCCGGCTAATTTTTGTATTTTTAGTAGTGACAGGGTCCCACCATGTTGGCCAGGCTGGTCTCAAACTCTTGACCTCAGGTGATCCGCCCACCTCAGCCTCCCCAAGTGCGGGGATTACAGGTGTGAGCCACTGTGCCTGGCCGATAATCCAGTTCTTAAACCCTGAGAAACCTATAACCTTAAGAAGAATAGAAAAGAAACAAACAGAATATCATTAACTTCTTTTATTCCCTTCCTGAACAATTTAGTCTTAAAGCCATTAGGTGAGGCAGAGGCATCATGCCAGATGGGAAGAAGAAGGCACAGGAACCCTGAGCAGGGTTCAGCGCTGAGTAGGGTGAGGAGGGCATCCCTACGGGAGAAGGAGGGGTGGCCTGACATGGCCAGACCCCGAGTGGGATAAGATGACAAGTTACAATCCATGCTTCTTACTAACTGTGCAGCCATGGTTAAGTAACTACATAAATTTAACCTCAATTTCTTCTTTTGCAGTATAGCTAATATTTGTTTCTCAGGATTGCTGAGAAGATTAAAAGAATGTTTGTCATTAATTCCCAGTAAATCTGGTTTTTATTCATATTACTACTATAATTCCAGACATATATGTACAGAAAAAGACTGAAAAGAAATATATTAAATCAGGCATTAACCTGATTTTTATATTCTTTCTTCATTTCAGACCTTTTTTCCAGAGCGTCTTTTCTCTCAAATAAGCACATATTGCTTTTTTAATCAGAAAAGAACACACAAGATGTTATTAAATATATGGAATATAGCTGAATTTTTAGAGTACTTATTTACTTTTTCTTTTTTTTTTTTTTTTTTTTTTTGAGACCAAGTCTTGCTCTGTTGCTCAAGCCGGAGTGCAGCAGTGCAATCTCAACTCCCTGCAACCTCCACCTCCTGGGTTCAAGCAATTCTCGTGCCTCGGCCTCCCGAGTAGCTGGGATTACAGGCACGTGCCACCACACCCAGCTAATTTTTTACTTTTAGTGGAGATGGGGGATTTCATCAAGTTGGCCAGGCTGGTCTTGAACTCCTGACCTCAGGTGATCCACCTGCCTCGGCCTCCCAAAGTGCCGGGATTACAGGTGTGAGCCATAGCACCCAGCCACTTTTATATTTTTAAAAAGTAAAAGCTATTTTAAAAGATAACATTCTGGCTCTTATTTCTTTGAAAGATACACATTGCTAATAGAAACTTCTGAACAAAGTATCCAAAGGAAAGTGATTTATTGGCTGATACTAACATCTATTAAGACTCAGGCCAAATATCTGTATTTGGGTGGTACAAAAAAAAAATGAAATAATGTTTACCTACAAATGACACTCAATGATGGGGTAGGGACTTTAAAAAATAAACTTACTTCCTGAGATCAGGCAGGAGAGACAGTGGGGAAGAGAGAACCTTAACACTAAAAACATTCCCACATAGAGATTTCAGTGTATTGGGATCAGGTTGAAATAGCCCCATTTAGAGTAGGAAAAGCACTGCATAAGATGCCTGCCACCCATTCTGCTTCCTGTTCTACCTCACAACTAAGTGACTTTAGGAAGATCACTTAAAAAAAAGAACAATCTCTGCCATCTCCCTCACAAAGCTGACAGGAGATTGGGGCTGCTTGTGTGAAACTGATGTGTAAACTGCAAAGCAATGTTCACATGGAAGGCAAGAGATGAAGGGCATACTTAGATCAGTGTTGAAGAAATGCAGGAATCTCCCCATGAGAAGAATTTAAGAGGTAAAGGGACATCGCATTAAGTGCCATTAAATCACACTCTGTGAAAGAGTCCCTACATAATGATCTCCCAATCCTCCTGCAGATATTAAGGAGAAAGTCTCAGACTGGTACCACTATACAGTTAACACCTCTCTGTTACTAATCTCCTCTTTTAACAAACACACAATAGGACACAGACTCAGGATCTCCAGCAAACAAAAGTAGCAGGCCCTTAGTACTGTTTTGGTTTCTCTGTATTTGTATTTCTAAAGCCCTTCTAATTATGCCTAGTGATACTGGATTTCCATTTAAGACAGTGATGTAAAATCTCCTTTTAAAATAAATTCAATTCAGTGAAAGATTAAAAGTTACTTTATTTAGGCAGAAGTACATGAATGTGACCAAAACCTTGAAGTTGATATGCGATGAGCTAAAATTTGGAAAATGCTTAGTGTCAGAATGGCCTAAAGAGCTATTCCATACTCCGAATTCCCAAAAGACAAGAACCAAGATTCATCCACCTCCAGTATCTCCCCTGGAACCTTACACAGTATCTGGAACATAGTGGACTCTAAAATACTCAATTAACTGGGAATCAACTGTTATCATAAACACTGGGCTTCAGCCCTGGTTCTTCCTGGCTCCAAAAGCAACATATGAGTAGATTTATCCAGGTAGATAGGAGTGAGATAAACCCCAAATAATCAGGAACTAGAGCCAAGTAGAGAATAAACCCTGAGAAGCTTTGTGAGTAAAAAAGGATACTGTTTACACATTGTGCATTGGAAAACAAGTAGAAAGTCCAAAAATAAAATTAAAAACTTAACAGCAAAGAAGAAAAAAACAAAGCCTCACAAACTCCACAGCTCCAGTTGGCCTAACCACAGCTGAGATATTGCTTCCCAAAGAACTAAATGACAAGTTGAGAGAAAGGCCCCATTGTCAGGTCAGCTGTTCCTGAGAAGAAACAACATTCAAAACTAGAAAAAGAAAAAAAAACTCTCACTACTAAGAACTAATACAGACAGGAAAGTATTTGTTAGTTATAATTTGACTTGGATGATTTAATACCTCTGATAAAGAATCCAGAAAATTGTTTAGCATATTTGAGGAACTCTGCATCTACATAGAAGAAAAAGAAAAACAACTTTTAAAAATTTAGGGCCGGGCATGGTGGCTCATGCCTGTAATCCCAGCACTTTGGGAGACTGGGGCAGGTGGATCACCTGAGGTCAGGAGTTTGAGACCAGCTTGGCCAACGTGGTGAAACCCCGTCTCTACTAAAAATACAAAAATTAACTGGGTGTGGTGGTGTGTGCCTGTAATCCCAGCTACTTGGGAGGCTGAGGGAGGAGAATTGCTTGAACCTGGGAGGTGGAAATGGCAATGGGCAGAGATTGCGCCACTGCACTCCAGCCTGGGCAACAAGAGTGAAGCTCCATCTCAAAAAAAAAAAAAAAAAAATTAGCGAGATCTCAAAAAAAGAAAAACCTGGTTACATGTTCTTATAAAGAAGTTTCACTATTAATATAAAATACTCCAAAAGTTTATTTCATAAGACATATTCAAAATATATACCCTATAATCTAAATTTAGATACTATAGTTTCAATATAATTTTGATTTTCCAAAGATTACCAAGCATGAAATAGCAGTCTCCTTGGTGAAGGGGTATCGCCAAACCAGGTGTCTCTATGTCCCACGAGATCTTAAAACCGACATGCCAAATATCAGGATCTCTGCCTTCAAGATGAGAGTCATCCTCACTTTCCTCTTCAGGGCCTGCCAAAAGAGAAGAAAATAATCAGAAAGGAAATGTTTAATCTAAGCTTCTGAATTTTATAATTGTTATTTTAGAAAGAATTGATATTTTAACAAAATATGAATATTAAATGAAATATATCTTCCCTTTATGTCATATTTTTAAAAAGATATTCTAGGTTATTTTTAACATGTCATTAATTTTTTCATCAGGAAACCTTAAATAGGCCAGGTGTGGAGGCTCACGCCTATAATCCCAGCACTTTGGAAGACCAAGGCGGTAGGATCGCTTAAAGCCAGGCATTCAAGACCAGCCTGGGCAAGAAATCAAGACCCCCATCTCTATTAAAAAAAAAAAAAATTCACTTTTTAAAAATAAAAAACAGATGTAAAGAGAAATTATGTTCTTAGGAAATAAGACTGAACATCACAGAAATGTCAGTACTTTCTAAATTCATCTAGAAATTAGACATAATATAAATAAAAAGACCAAAGGGATCGTTTTTTAGATGAATGGGGTTAGTAACTAGAAAAGCTGTTTCTATAATACACATGGAAATACAAACAAGCAAGAATAGCAAAGGAATGTTTTTCTAAATATATAAAGAGCAACTACACATCAATAAGATAAAGGCCAATAGACAAATTAAAAACTGAGCATGTTATAAAGACACAATACATAAAAGGAAATAAGACTAGCTCATAAACATATAAAAATATGTTCCAATTTATTCACATTAAAGAGATGCATGTTAAAGCCAAAAGAGATAAACTTTTCCAAATCAGAAAACATCAGTTTGAAAACAATACAGTGTTAGTAAGAATACAGTAAAATGGCACACTTACACTCTCTGTAGAGGACAATTTGGCAATACTATCAAAATTACAACTGCATAAGCTCTTTGACTCTTACAGAAATTACACTTTTAGAAATGTATACTAAAAGTCCTACATTCAGGGGCTGTAAAATGACTGTTGAGCAAGTATATTTGTTGTAGTATTGCTTGTAAGAGCAAAAGATCAGAAATTACTCAAATATTCATCAGTAGGTTTCTAGTTAAATAATGATCCCTCCAGACAATAAAATACTATGTAGTCACCAAAAATAATATGACTATATACAGATATGGAACTATCTAATGTATTTTCAGAGAAAAAAATAAATAGGCTATACTCATCTAGAAAACAAAGTACAGGCTGGGTGCAGTGGCTCACACCTGTGATCCCAGCACTTTCGGAGGCCAGGGCAGGAGGACTGCTGGAGCTCAGAAGTTCGAGGCCAGCCTGGACAACATGGTGAAACCCTATCTCTACAAAAAGTAAAAAAAATTAGTAGGGCATGGTGGCACGTGCCTGTGGCTCCAGCTACTCAGGAGGCTGAGGTAGGAGGATTGCTGGAGCCTGGGAGGTCGAGGCTGCAGTGAGTTGTGATAGCACCACTGCACTCCATTCTGGGCAACAGAGTGAGGCCCTGCCTCAAAATACATACAAATAAATAAATAAATATCAAGCACATATAATATTTCTGGAAGGACACTCAAGTCTGATTTTTCTGGAAGGATAATAATATAATATTTATAATACTTCTGGAAGGATACACAAGACTGGAATACAACATTTCTGGAAGGATACTCAAGACTAATCTTTCTGGGGTACAAGAGTGGGAGACACACTAAAAAAGGTAGAAGATATACACACTATGATTTGCCTATAATCACAGCCCTGCAGGAATAACTCTACATAAAAACTTTTAAAAGTTAATTTAATAATTATTTATTGAGCACTTACTATTTACTGGGCATTGCGCCAGGCATGTGGGTTATGTCAGTGACTGAAACAAAGAGCTATGCCCCACTGGAGCTTTTCCTTTTAGTGGAGCTGTAAATGTGCATCACTGATTACCATGAAGGGGACATTTTAAATTGAAATTCCATCAGACTTTAAACTGCTGTACTAGACTCTCATCTTCCAGGGCAGAGTCTGTTTTTCTATTTCATCCACAATTATAGCCCTAGTGACTGGCACAGAGAAGGCATTCAATGAACACCGTGGCTTGCTTAAACAAAATGTTCTTTTAGTTCACACCATTCACAGTCCTTGTGCTAGATGGCAGGGAAAGAAAATGTTAATTTGGAAGAAAAAAACAAAAATGCCTCAAATTTAAAACCAAAGGACATAAGAAAGCATGGCATTGCTGCTAAACTAGTACAGTCCTCAGTACTAAAGAAGTTTAGAGAAGAGAGAGGTTCAATGACAGAACTAGAGCAGAACTCTTAGAGAAGGTCAAACCTGAAAGACAACAGTGTTTAGACTGGCAGAGGGTAGAATAAGAAGTAATGCAAAAAGACAAAAAGATGCAAAGCTTTCAAAATGGACAATAAAGCATGCTTTCCCTGGGCTGTATCATGTACATATCACATAAACAATTTAAAAAATACACACGTCCCAGATGGCACACATAGAATCCCTAAATTCTGAATGTCGTATTCTACCGCCAACTGTGCAGAAGGGTCAAAAGCAGTGAAAGGAAGGAAAAAAAAGAAACTCCCCTTTATAACTATTCATTCACATTAATTTGCACTAGGCATGGTGAAAATGAACAAATCAGAAAGCCAAGTTCATGGTCTCTGCAAGGAAGGAATGCTGCTAAATGACTTTTAAGGACACATCTTACTTTGGATACTCTTTCCCCTAAGTTTGGTCTAAAATCTAACACTGCCATATTAACAGTATCTTACCTTTTTTCACACCTGCCATTCTAATACATGTTTTCTCAAGTACTTTTTAATTAAGAACATCTTTTAATTAGGTTTTTTTTAAAAGAAAAACAATAAAAGTCCAAAGCCATTTCCTAGGTTAATTTAAAAAACATTTTTTTATAAACCTTCTAGAATGGGAATGATAAATACCTTTATATCAGGGACATGACTGATTGGCTGGTTGCGGCTTTTTAGAGCCCTAGTGGAGAAGAAATCTGAAACTTTCTCTTAGCTCAGCAGGAAAGAGTGTTATGATCAATTACTGATGTCTGTCATGGGCACCACAAGGGTTAGTGAGTGGCAGCACCAGCACTAGATAGTTGCTATCCATGTCTGATGACATTCTACAGGCATTTCTTATTGATACATAATACATTGTTACACTTGAAAATACCAGAATTTGCTAAACTAGAGTTTGTGGACCAGACAAGAACTCACAAAGGTGTGTAGCTTGACCTGAACCATATTTCCTTAACAAATCTAAATGAGTTGCCAACTGATAAAAGGACTTTGCCTAAAAATCCAAATTCCCAGCTACCCTTGAATTACAAGATCTGGTATCACTGAGCCAGTCACAAGTGGCTCTAGGGAAGAAGTAGCTGCCCATTTTAGACAAGGATGTGACCTTTGCTAGTCGCCAGCCCCACAGCCACTTCACCTTAGTCATTTGAGGTACCTGCCTAACTACAGCAAAGTCTGTGACCCTTGCTCAAGAGCTGGGTTGCAGAGATCACAGGCAAATCAGTCCCATGACCTGCTTTTGCAAAATAAAGTTTAACTAGAACACAGTCATGCCCATTCATTTACATAAATGGCTGCTTTCACACAGACGGCAAGGTTGAGTAGATAAGACACAGACTATAAGACCCACAAAGCCAAAAGTACTTACTTCTGGGCCTTTACAAAAAAAAATTTGCCAACTCCTGTTCAAAAGTCTTGATATTTGTGATCTGATGTCTACTGCACATTTTAGTAAAGAAGTTGAGGCTGCATAAAATAATTATGATGTAATGTGACTAATACCTAATAATGTAACATGACTAATGACAGCATACAATATAATAATTAATGCTAAATTAATCGATATCCAGATCACCTTAGCAAAAGAATATGATATAAAAATTATGTTTATATTTGTGATAACCCAAGACTTGGCTGCTTCATTTTAGGGGGCACTAATGATTACAGATATAGCAAACAGCACAAGAAAAAAAAAGGAAATATTTTAGGAAGATTTTTCACATGTCCCTTTCTGGTCAAATCAACTATAACTTCTACCATTGAAGTCCACACAAAATGAAAAAGAAATAAAAAGGCCCAGGTGTGGTGGCTCACACCTGTAATCCCAGCACTTTGGGAGGCCGAGGCAGGCGGATCACGAGGTCAGGAGATTGAGACCATCCTGGCCAACATGGTGAAACCCCATCTCTACTAAAAATGCAAAAATTAGCTGGGTGTGATGGCATGTGCCTGTAATCCCAGCTACTCAGGAGGCTGATGCAGGAGAATCGCTTGAACCCAGGAGGCGGAGGTTGCAGTGAGCCGAGATTGCGCCACTGCACTCCAGCCTGGTAACATAGTGAGACTCCATCTCAAATAAATAAATAAATAAATTAATTAATTAATTAAAAGAAAACCAATTTAATGACTTCAAAAAAATAATTTTCAAACTATAAGGAACCGTTTTTATGAAGTTTTAATGCCACTGCATGTGGACAGTCTATTAAGTGGGAATCTTTATAGGGTAACAGTCTGCTTGACTACTTTCCCTTCTAACTTTCATCCTGGTACTCTTCTCAAGCTGGCATCAATAAAGACAATTAGAGACAATAATTGCAATTAGTCTTTCTTGATGTCTCCTAAAAATCCAACACCTTTGAAATCTGCGCAGTAAAATGATAGTTTCGTGAGAGTTTTTCCCTTCCTTAGGCTGTGTAGGGAGGAGGAAAGTTTTACATCTGATAAACTTTTATTGTTAAATATAGTGTTCTTACTTCTCAGTGAAATCAACTTGTAATTACCTATAGCAACTGTAACTGATTACTCTTGCCCCATGTTATTTTGGCAACAAGCAGAGGCAACAGGTTCTTACTTGCCTTTAAGCCTCAATAAAATTAGAAAGATTTTAAGTACCTCAGTGTGTTTGGTGCACTCCCAGCTCCCACTAACCAAACTGTTAAATAAGTAGGAGATGTGACAAAATACAAAAGACTGTTAAGTTTAAAAGTCAAGTTTAAATTGTCCAAAACTTCCCCCCAAAATTAACCCATTCAATGTTTTATGCCAGCTAGTTTTTGAGAAAAAATTCTATTTAATAAAGGACAAAATATTTTGTTTACATTTCTAATTATAACCACAGCTCTATAGGAAACAAAGACAGAAGCCAGAGTATGACAGTAGAGACTACAGTGATACTCGAATAAAATATACCACAAAAAATTCTGTACCATATTTAATAACATACATAATAGTGTATGTCAAGAACTTCCCTCATAGGTTCAGTACATATTCATCATCACCATACATTTAAATAGCCCTCTTTCTTTCTTTCTGTTTTTTTGAGACGAGAGTCTCGCTCTGTTGCCCAGGCTGGAGTGCAGTGTCGTGATCTTGGCTCACTGCAACCTCCACCTCCCAGGTCCAAGTGATTCTCCTGCCTCAGCCTCCTGAGTGGTAGGGATTAGAGGCATGTGCCACCACACTTGGCTAATTTTTTGTTAAAAATAGCCCTATTTCTTATTCTCTACTTTCTATTTCCTTAGCCAAGGGCTAAGATACAAAAGATTCTCAGCTTGGTGTGGTGGTTCACACTTGTAATCCCAGCACTTTGGGAGGCTGAGGCAGGCAGACCACTTAAAGTCAGGAGTTCAAGACCAGCCTGGCCAACATGGTGAAATCCCATCTCTACTAAAAATACAAAAATTAGCCGGGTGTGGTGGCACATGCCTGTAATCCCAGCTACTCAGGAGGCTGAGGCAGGAGAATCGCTTGAACCTGGGAGGCGGAGGTTGCAGTGAGCCGAGATAGTGCCACTGCACTCCAGCCTGGGTGACAGAGCAAGACTCCATCTCAAAAAAAAAAGATTCCCACTCTTGTGATTACTTCCTCTGTTTCTTTAACTCCACACCTAGAGGAGCTTTAAAAGGCTGGTCCCTTGCTATCCATGTCACAGATCTTGAGGCAGGAGAAACTCGCAAGTTGTAGATGGCCAGCTGGTACCATGGAGTCTAATGATGCCTTATCTGTCCAGTGCTGATCTTTGACATTCCCACATCTGGGACGGGAAATCCATTTTGTAGAATGAAAGGAGACAGAAGGCAAAAGGGGAAAGTGTGACATAGGGAAGACACATTCTAGGAGGGAAATGGCATGGTGTGTGTATAAGAGCACAATCAATTCCCAGCTGCAAGAGTGTCACATGAATGACATGGACTTGCAAGAGAAGAGCCTGGAGAGGTGGGTGGAGACCAGGATATGGGTTTATGAACCACAGGAAAGAATCTAGACCTTACACTGAGGCTACTGACAGACACTAAAGCCTTTTTCACCAGTCAGATCTGTTTTCAGAATGATCTCTCTAGAAGGTACAGGCTTCTTCGTGCATAATTACTACACTTTTTCTAGACAGGTTCCCAACGTAGTAACAAATGGGTACTGGATAAGCCAGAGAGCATTTAGGAAACACAGCTGATGGACTATATCACTAGGAAAGAAAGGTTAGCCAAGGAGAAGCCTCCCTGCCAGAGTTCTAGAGTTTAGAAATGCTTTCCTTGATAGGCTGCAAGAAAAGCTTGCTGCTGACACAGCACATACTCCTTCTCAGCAACGGAGCAATGAATGGTCTGAAAAAATGGAGAATTTAGAAAAGTCTGAAGCGGTGGGGAAAAAAAAAAAAAACCTAATCATTCCCAGCTCAGAATCTATAACAAGAAGCTGCTCTCAGATGCCTCGAAACAAGCAATTCAAGACAAACGTAGTCCCTTGACACAGATAAATTGTAAAATTAATTATAAGTTTTCTAGGATTTCAGGTGAAATTGTGAAAACTCTTTACAGAAAAATCTAAAGCCCTTCAACATCAATCCGTCAGCTTTCAGATTAAGCATTTGGGGAAAAAATTTAAGATAAAAATATTCACAGTACAAAGGAGAACCTCATTACATCATGTTTCATGGACTTGGGAGAAAAATTGAAAGTATGAAAAGGAGAGAAAAACTGCTATGTGGGCCGTTAGATAAAGCTTCAAAATCACTATATTATCTGAAGTAAAATACAAACTCAGGTAAGGAAGCAGAGATACTTCTCAAACAATATTCTCCAAACCAGAGCTTCTAACAGTAGAGGTTTCAATTCCTTGGGCAACCTCAGGAAGGTATAAAGAGAGTGAAGGTATAAAGAGAGTTGTGGAGACTCACAGGAAACCCTTACACTGTAAATAACACAGAAACCAGAACCGAACTGCGTTAATCAAAAGAGGGTCATTATTTGTTCATCTAGCTTCAGGTAAAGCTTGATCCAGAGTTCAAAGTACACACCCAATACCCAGTTTCTCTCCTCCCCAAAGCTCAGGAAAAAGAGAGAGTGGCCACAAAAGCTAGGGGCAGTCATTTGGGGGCCATGAGCTTTAGAATGCCCAAAAGAGGGAGGGAAAGAAATTTGAAACTGATCACATCATTACTGTTGGAACAAAGTCCACTTGAAGCCAGTGAGAACCCTGTTCTTAGGATGAAGTGAGACAATTCCTTGCCTTTTTAAATTAAGCCTCTTTAGGTCTGGAATTATTATTTGCTATCTAAAAAATCCTATTACTAAACAGAGACTGCAGTTGCAGAAATCAAAGAGTTACTGAACAGTGGCCACAATGTAACTGAATAGTACAAACTCCTCAAGAACAACAAATACTTAACTGATTTGGGGCAAAAAATACTCATTTGCCACTATATGCGGATACAAAGAAGGATGAAGACACAAATTACATCTTTAAGGAGCTTACAAGTTTACAAGTCTAATTCAAACACACATAAAACTATTTATGGCCTTAGAAGTCAGGAGAGTGTTTACTGTTGTGGGGAAGCAGACACTGGAAGGCAGCACTTCTAGAATGCTGATATGTTTCATTTCTTGACCAGGGTGCTAGGTACACAGATATGTTTACTTTACGGCAATTCTTCAAGCTGTATGTTTATGATATATGTTATATTTCAATACTGAAAATTCAATAGACAGGCCGGGTGCAGTGGCTCATGCCTGTAATCTCAGCACTTTGGGAGGCTGAGGCAGGTGGATCACCTGAAGTCAGGAATTCGAGACCAGCCTGGCCAATATGGTGAAACCTTGTCTCTACTAAAAATACAAAAATTTGCTGGGCGTGGTGGCCCGCGCCTGTAATCCCAGCTATTCAGGAGGCTGCAGCAGAAGAATAACTCGAACCTGGGAGGTGGAGGTTGCAGTGAACCGAGATTGTGCCATTGCACACCAGCCTGGGTAACAAGAGCAAAACTCCATCTCAAAAAAAATAGGTTGGAAGTTAAGAAAATCTCCCAGATATTAGACTAAAAAACAAACATAAAGATTGAAAATAAGGTAATAAACAAGAAAACTAGAGGAAGAGTCCAGAAAGTTAACTAAATCATATGCATTCCAAAGAGATGAGAAAACTGCAGAAGAAGAAATAACTAACAAAGCAATTCAAGAAAATGTCCAACAATTGAAGGGCATGATTGAAAGCCCTACACAATGACAGTAAAATGAGTGAAAAATATCACTGTGAAATTGTAAAGCATTCAAAAAAAGATCCAACAAAAAAAGCGACATAAAAGCTGAAGAAAAATTCAGAACTCTTAACATGAACACTGTAAGATAAAAGACAGTAATGCAATGTCACTACGATTCTGAAAAAAATATTATTTCCTAACAAGGTTTTCATACTGGAAGAATCTACATATGCCAAGGTGGAATAAAGATGATTGAAGACATTTAAGGTCTTAAAAATTTACCTCCTAAGCATCCTTTCTGAAGAAAACATTGTAGGACATGCTCCACCAAAATAAGAAAACAGTCAGGAAAGTGCAAGGCCAGGATGCAGGAATGTGAGGAGTCCACAAAAGACAGAAGTAAAGGAATCCACTGCATTACAATGAAGAGATCACGGAAGGGGATCCCCATGCATCAGGCATAGAACGCCAGATTAGAGCAGACGAGAAGACTCTGGAAGACAGTGCTCCAAGAAAATGAAACGGACAGAATATCTGATGGTTCTGAAGCTCTTGAGAAGAGGAGATGTGGTAGATAGCAAGGGATTTAATTAGTCATAACTACATAGAAAACTATACAAATACACAAAAAGCAAGACTACCATTAATGCAAGAAAAAAAGTTGAAAAGAAAAGGATAACAGATCACAGGTCCTGGAAGGCATTCTCATGTATATATATATGATAACTATAAAGGCTGAATAGTGATATAATCAAAATTACAGTAAATCTATAATGGGAATCAGAAGCATGTACATGTGTAGGCAGGCAGGGAGAAAGAAGAGAGCTAAGTAAATCTTCACCTTCCATATCAGGAAGCCAATATATAATGTTCAAAAAATCTAAGTATGTTATCAACTACCAAAAGCATTACCTGAAAGAAAAGAGTAGAAATGATTACCTGTGGAAAGGAAATTGGGAAGAAAAGGTGTAAAAACTCCTGCTTTTTCTTCCTTAACAAATCTTATAAATATATTTGACTTGTAAAAATGATATGAATGAATAATTTTGATAAAAACTAAAAATAACACAGCATTGAATGCTTACTATGTGCTAATTACTGCTGTTATGTTCTTGGCACTTTACAAGTGTTTAATTCTCACAATCTTGAGGTGGATACAGCTCTGATCACTATTTTACAGATGAGAAAACTGAGTCACAAGTAATTTAAGTAACTTGCTTAAGGTCCCATAGCTAATTAATACCAATATGAATGATGTCATTCAGTAGTATAGAATTTAAGTGCCTAATCAATGTCATGGACAGTAAAGTCTATTCCACTGTTCTCTGATCCCTTGCTCATCACATTAATATATCATTAAAAGTTCAGGCCAGGCGCGGTGGCTCGTGCCTATAATCCCAGCACTTTGGGAGGCCGAGGCGGGTGGATCACAAGGTCAGGAGATCGAGACCATCCTGGCTAACATGGTGAAACCCCGTCTCTACTAAAAATACAAAAAATAAGCCAGGCGTGGTGGTGGGCACCTGTAGTCCCAGCTACTCGGGAGGCTGAGACAGGAGAATGGCGTGAACCCGGGAGGTGGAGCTTGCAGTGAGCCAAGATTGCGCCACTGCACTCCAGCCTGGGCAACAGAGCGAGACTCCATCTCAAAAAAAAAAAAAAAAAAGTTCAGCTATCCTTGAAGAAAACATTGCAAGTCATTTATCTGATAAGGAATTAATATCTAGAATACATAAGGAACTCACAAAACTCAACAACTAAAAAACAGCCAAATTCAAAAATGGGCAAACAACTGGAATAGACATGTCTCCAAAGAAGATATATAAATGGCTAAGAACATGAAAAGATGTTCAACATCATTAATCATTAGGAAAGTGCATATCAAAACCACAAGGAGATACCACTTCATACCCATTATGATGGCTGTTATCAAAAAACAGGGAACAGTAAGTGTTGGCATAGATGTGGAGAAATTAGAACCCTTGTGCATTGCCAGTGAGAATGTAAAACAGTTCAGTTGCTGTAGAAAACAGTATAGCAGTTCCTCAAAAATGTCAACATAGACCTATCATTTGATCCAGCAATCCTACACAAAAGTACATACACAAAAGTACATACACAAAAAAAGTATATACACAAAAGTACTGAAAGCAGAGACTCACACAGATATTTGTATACAGAGATATTTGTTCACAGCAACTTTATCCACCATAGCCAAAAGATGGCTATTATGAATAGCCGATGGATGAAACAATCAACAAAATGTGGTATATTCATACAATGGAATATTATTCATCTTTAAAAAGGAATTTAATTCTGATACATGCCATAACATAGATGAATCTTGAGGACACTATGTTAAGTAAAATGATTGTATTAGTTCGTTTTCATGCTGCTCATAAAGACATCCGAAACTAGAAACAAAAAGAGGATTAACTGGACTTACAGTACCACATGGCTGGGAGGCCTCTGAATCATGGCAGGAGGCAAAAGGCACTTCTTACATGGCAGTGGCAAGAGAAAATGAGGATGAAGCAAAAGCGGAAACCCCTGATGAACCCACCAGATCTCGTGAGACTTACTCACTATCATGAGAATAGCACGGGAAAGACCAGCCTCATGATTCAACCACTTCCTCCTTGGTCCCTCCCACAACATGTGGGAATTCTGGGAGAAACAATTCAAGTTGATATTTGGCCAGGGACACAGCCAAACCATATCAATAATCTAGACACAAAAGGTCAAATATTGTATGATTCCACTTATATGAGGTACCTAGAATAGTGAAATATAATACAGACAGAAAGCAGAACAGTGGTTACCAGGAAGTGGGGGAAGGAGAAATGGGGAGTAATTGTTTAAATGGGTACAGAGATTCAGTGTAGCATGATGCTTAATGCCACTCAACTGTACAGTTAATATGGTTATAATGCTTAATTTTATGTATATTTTATTGAAATAAAAAAGGATACAAGGGAATGAGCTACTGATACACATAACAACATGGATGAATCTCAAAATAACTATGCTAAGTTAAAGAATCGTGCACATATATAATTCTATCTGGTTAAAATTCTAGAAAATGCCAACTCATCTAGTGACAGAAAACAAATCCAGGCTGACGCAGTGGCTCACACCTGTAATTCCAGCTCTTTGGGAGGCTCAGCAAGGAGGATCTCTTCAGGCCAGGATTTCAAGACCAGCCTGGGAAACATATTGAGACCCAGTCTCTACAAACAAATAAAAAACAATAAAAAAAGAAAACATCTGTCAGGAAGAGGAATTGCAAAGGGGCACAAGGAAACTTCTGAAATAATGGGTATGTTCATTATCTTGATAGTGGGGATAGTTTCACAGGTGTGTTGAAACTTATAAAACTATAAATGTTCAATATGTATAGCTTATTGTACGTCAGTTATTCCCGAATAAAGCCATTCACAGAGGGGAGAAAATGTAGCCATTCTTACAGGCTTAGCCTTCTCTTGACAAATGGGAGACGCCACTGCTGGTCATCCTTTCTCACCGGTGCTGAAACACTGCCACTCTCTTTGTTGGTAAAAAGTTATAGGACTGTATTTACACATTTCTCCCCTGCTCTGCCTCTTCTAATCTAGACCATCATATCTCTAGTCTGGATTACTTTGGTCACCTCTGTGGGCTCTCCTGTTTCTGGTGTTGCTTCCCTTCTTCTACTCCTCAGTGGCTCCCCATCTCACTCCAAATCCAATACCTGTCATGTATTCTAACATGACAAAGCCCTATCTTCTGCCACCCATTTACTTGTCCCTTTGTCTTCATTTCGTTTCCTCTTCTCTCACTCTATTCCATCCACACTTGTTGCTTCTGAAACATCCCAATCATGTTCTATCTTCCCACCCATGTGCTGCCCCTTCAAATTTCTCAGTGGCTCAATCTCTCCTTCCAATCTGCTTAAATGTTACCCCCTCAACAAGGCCTTGCCTGGCTCTCCTATCTAAAATTGTAAGATGATCCCTCACCCTTGTTACACAATCTACTTTTATTTTCTGTTTTCCCTTGCTAGAATGTGAGCTCGATGAGGGCAGGAATTTTTGTCTGTTTTGTTCACTGATACATGCTCAGCATCTAGACAACTGACTAGCAAATAGTAGACGCTTATTGTTAAATGAAAAAATAATTGCATAGGCATGAAAAAAATGTAACTTTGTAGATCAAGTAAGTTTTTTCCCCCCTTTGGTCTTCTTGTAAGCCTTCTTGGCTCTTCATGGGAGACCTTATTGTTAAATGAATACATAACTGGCTGGTCACCCCAAAAAATGTGACTTATAAGACCAAACAAGTTTTACTGAGCAGTATAAGTGATTTCAAAAATCATTGACAAGGCACAGCATGATACAATAAAACAAAGCTAGGTCGAATAAGCTTTGAGATTTTAGACAGGGATGCTGGGAAGCTAAGATAACATTAAACATCACAGCGTTTTTATGAATACTCCAAAACTCCAAGCTGTAATTATAAACTAGCTTTTCATGGTCTCAGTGAGAGCTGAGAAATATAGAGCAAGTCATGTTAAAATAGAGATTCAAGAATTATGGGAACAAATTTCCATCCTTAAGGGGATGCAATTTTTCCCAAATCAAAGACATGAATGGAAATCCTAGAATTCCAAGAACATTATTGCGAAGTCTCTACTTTCCAGCCTATCACATGCTCAACAGGAAACATGGATCGGTTTCTTCCTTTTGTGAGCCTTCCTGGGTTTTGGATACTTGTTTGTTTGTTTGTTTGTTTGTTTGTTTGTTTGTTTGTTTTGAGACGGAATCTCGCTCTGTCGCCCAGGCTGGAGTACAGTGGCACGATCTCAGCTCACTGCAACCTCTGCCTTCCAGGTTCAAGCAATTCTACTGCCTCAGCCTCCCGAGTAGCTGGGACTACAGGTGTGCACCACCACGCCCAGCTAATTTTTGTATTTCTAGTAGAGACAGGGTTTCACCATGTTGGCCAGGCTGGTCTTGAACTCCTGACCTTGTGATCCACCTGCCTTGGCCTCCCAAAGTGCTGGGATTACAGTCGTGAGCCTCCGCACCCAGCTGCCTTCCTGGCTCTTTGTGGGAGTCTGGAAAATAATGTCAAGAATATGCAATACTTGGCACTAGTTTAAAATCTTAAGAATTGCTTTTCTTTCTAGAAAGACAATTCCACAGAAAATGTTTCCTTCCAAACAAAGAAACAAAAATGATAGCCAATAGTTACTGTTGATCTAAGTGATGTTTCTGAAGGTGTTCCAGTCAAAGAACAAGGTGCTGGACCATATTAAACACTGGATTTTTAATGCCTTCCCCGCTAAAGTTCATTTTTTATAGCTAGGAGTAACAAGCAATTGCCAGCAAAGCTGGAATAGGAAAATCAAATATTCTGCCTATTTACATATGGTTCCCCGAAGCCATTCCTGATTAAAAATTGTACCATTTCAATCTTCCTACTGGAGATATCTATTAACTAGAACGGCATGTGAAAGCCAATGAATTTAGTATATAATTACACGTATCCTATACAAATTACTTCTCAATGACCTCTACTCATGAAAATAAACCAAAGAGGGATGACTGGCTCATTATAAATCTACAGGAAGATTTCTCTGGGAAAAGGTATTGAGAGCAGAGTCTTGAAAGATCTTAAGCTTCAACTGAATTTAATTTCAGCAGGAAGCAATCACTTCTGTATCTGAATTCCCAATGCATTTTACGTGAACCTCTCCAGTGGCAAGGAACACTTTCCAACTTAAATCCCTGCTCTTGTCACTAAGTAGCAATGTGACCTTGGCCAAGCCACTTCCCTTCTCGGTGTTTTCATTTGTAAAATGAGAGGCCAGAATCAAGTGATTTCAAAAGTCTCTTTCAAACCTAATGTTTCATCATTTCATAATTATAATCACGAGCGCCCACCTAACCTCACCTATTACCTCAAAGTGAGAAAGCCATTGATTTACCTTTGGAGTTCCCATACTGTCTAGAACAGCTCATTGACAAACAAGTTCAAGGACACAGAAAAAAATACAATTCTCTGAAGTGTCCACTCTCTGTGACCTCCTTAAGCCCTTCTCAACCTCAACCAAGGTTTTAAACCAAATGATTCTCTTCAAGTCCACCTTTGCCATAGTTCTGGCATTCTGCCAAGGATTATAAGACCAGAAAACTAAACAGATATCACTTGTCACTTAGAAGACATGCGCCCACCACAGAGTTTCAAGGCACATGCTTTGTAAACCATCTGACCCAGAGCCACATGCTTTGTACACCGTCTGACACACAGCCAGACACCTACAGAAAGGTTCTGTTTCATCAAATAAGATAATCTGATGCATTCCAATCATCTGACAGTATGTGCTAGAAAGCTACAGCAGACGTGGGTGAGAAGTAAAGCTGGAGAAAGGAAGACACCAGGACCTGCAAGAAAAAGCAAGTGGAACATCCCCTTAACCTCTCCAGAAGGTGTACATTTTAAAAACCCAAGTCCCTGGCTGGGCGCGGTGGCTCATACCTGTAATCTCAGCACTTTGGGAGACCAAGGCATGCAGATCACGAGGTCAGGAGTTCGAGACCAGCCTGGCTAGCATGGTGAAACCCCGTCTCTACTAAAATTACAAAAAATTAGCTGGGAGTAATGGTGCATGCCTGTAATCCCAGCTATTTGGGAAGCTGAGGCAGGAGAATCACTTGAACCCAGGAGGTGGAGGTTGCAGTGAGTTGAGATCGTGCCACTGCACTCCAGCCTGGGAGATAGAGCAAGACTCTGTCTCAAAAAATTAAAAAAGTAAAATAATAAAATCCCTGAGATGACTACACTGCTGGGATAAGAAACACCTGCTCATAATGCACATAGCCTTAGGTGTTAAGATTCTGAAGCCTGGATATTTGTGCTCAAATCCTAACTCCGCTAATTACTTGCTGCATCACCATGAACAAGTTAATCAACCTTCTGTGACTCAGTTTCCTCATCTGTAAAATGAGCATAGCAATAGTACTTCATTACTATTTTGTTCTTTGAATTGTTGGGAAGATAAAATGAGTTAATGCATGTAAAATGCTTATAACAGCATGTAGCACATAGTAGGTGCTCAATAAATGAGCATTCCCAGTATTGCTATTATTATTAGATGGAGTTCTGAGAATTTCTGGGGTTAAGAGAACAAAGGAGTTTGCACACCGCTCTTACAGATTCAAACTCTACAGTTCCCTCGTTAAGTACCAACATTTCTGTATTTATATGTAATTTATATTTGTATACTTTATCAGTCTTAATTACTCCTGAGCATAGAAACTATTCATTAGACATTTAAATTCCTTTCTGAAAGATATTCTAGGTTTCAAAAACTACTTGATCACCCACGCCGAAGGGAGTACAATAGGACTATTAAACTGGAGGGCTGAGAGTAACTGGGAGCACAAAGACATCTTTGTAGAGCTTTGTACTATCACATACCACTGCTTCAGGTTTGGAGAGTTGTCTCCTTAAGAAAGAAACTAACTCCATTGTTCGTTCACATCAGAGTTCTTGGATGTGATAGTTCTTAAATCCCTGGCAAGTCCTTATTAAAGATCAGAGGATCTCAGTTCTTTCCATTAGGACAGCATTAAATCCCTTCAAGCGATTTTCTTAGGTCAGCATCATTATTTGAGATGCCAGGGAAAGTGGTGAAATTTCCAAATGCTAAACTAGTTCCTTGTTTCAGACTGAAGACATAAGGTAAAGTTAGAAAAAATATTAGTAGTTCTGAGGAAATTTTTGAGACTGGGAAATTGTAAGAAATTTAAAGAGTACTTTAAAGATCTTTTTTTTCTTGAATCTCTTTTCCAAAACAGTCATTTTAGTAAATAAATAACAACAACAAACAAAAATCCAATCAAATAACTAGAGTTGTCAGAAAATAATGACCCTGGAAAGTTCCAGTCATTCCCTGATGGGATATCCAGAATTCTGGTTTTCCAAACATCTTCCAGTAAATCAGACAGGAGAGCTGATACTATGTCTTGTATCCCTTTGCCAAATAATCAGGCACAAAAGAAAGTCAACAGAGTCATGCTCTCCTCGATCTGTTCAACTACCATTTTTGTAATTCTATTCTAAGGAAAAATGAGGGCCATAAACACAGAGAAACAATAAAAGAAGAAGAGAAATTTGGGTGGGCTACTAAGAGGTGGCCTATGATCTCTGTTTCAAGGGGATTATATATCAAAAAATGCAAGAACAAGTCTACCACAGCCACCCAACAAGGTCGAAAACTGCAGAATTGGGTAGAGGGCTAGGGAGTTTCCTGAAAATAGAGGACTGTCTGCTTACAATACCTACCTCAATTGCTTCTGGCAAGGAAGGACAGTAGTTACAAACTATATGAAGCCAAGAACAAGCCCATATTTGACAAATCACACCCATCAAGATAGTGATGTCAACCATAATAAAATATTTTGGCAAGTCTGGAAATGTGCACCTGTGGGAACCTGGAAAGATTTGACAGATTTTTGTTTTCCCAGCTCTTTATCAGCAAGTTAATTATAGCAACTGTACAATCTCCTCTGAGATGTAGAGAAAGACAGTTGGCTGTCTGAAACCAAGAGGCTGCTCTCCTGGGCACACGAGAGACAAATGACAGTAGTGCTTACGTGTGAAAATATTCTGAGTACAGTATAACAATGAGCCAGCTAGCATGGCTAGATGAGAAAGAGGCATGTTCTGCAGACATACAGGTGTGACAAGACTAAAAAGGACACATGATACACACACACGCATGTGCATATACACACGCAAGCACACATACAAACATGTTCATGTATATGCGTGTGTATCTCCAGAGCCTAAACAACTCGGGTCATATTATTACATACAGGGCTGCTTTTTCCAAGAGCAGACTGTACCTTCACAGCTATAACTGTACACTGCCACCGCTGACCTGTCCACCAGATTTTCATCATGATGCCAGCTCACTGCCATTTTCCCCATGCCAAAATAAGGTTCCTCTTTCAGGTATGGCATTTTCTGAGGATCCATGAAATTCAGCAAAGTTACGTTGTATGCTGCTCTGCTCTTAATGTCCACTTCATCTTGTCCATTGTAGGATGACCCCATCCCAACCCTGGGGAAATCTGCAGACATACACAATGGCACAGCATCCTCATTAGCCTTCTCTTTGGCAGCAAGTTCTTCCAAAGCCTGGATGGTTTCTATCTGCAGGTAGTCATTGAGCTTGAGGAAGGTCTCACAAGCAGCGGCTATTTCAGCCTCGGTGTGTTTTATATTAGACCCTTTCACTGGCCAGGGGACCGTAAAGAGCCTGGTGTTCAGGTACTTGTAGGTGCAGCCTGGATTACCAATGAGGATGCGAGATACCGGAGTGAGCAGATCTTTGCCTTGGATCCTAACCAGGTCCCGAAATAAGCAGCCATGCTTGTGCAGTGTGAGAAAGGCTTCTTGAACCTCTTTATGGAGCTCCTCAGATACACTGCTGGCTTCTCGGAGAATTAGTTTAGGATATTTCAGCTGCCACTAAAACAAAACCAAAGCAAAAACAGACGTTGATGTATAGTCATAACTGCATTATTTCCAAAGGTGTGTTTCTTTGTATGCATTTGGGGAGTTGTGGGGGGACTACCTGGTGGTTATTTCTAAATATGAGTCACATCTTCCTAGCCCAAAACAGAAAACCAAATAAAACAAATGTCATCAAACTCTGCACTCAAGATTTTAAGTTCAAGCTCAAATTACTAACAATCTTTAATAAAAAACAAAAAATAATAATGTGGGTCCTGATACACCAGGATTACTCTGTGACCACTTTTTCTCACCCTAAATCTCAACACCATTTTATTAACTGCTTATTATCTAAAATATTTATTAAGTGCGTACTATGTACCAGGTACTGTTGTAAGTTATTTGTGTGCATTAGCTCATTTTAACTCTATGCATAGCATTATTATCTCCAGTTTATAAATGAGACCACTGAAACACAGAGACATTAATTTGACCAAAGACATTAATTTGCCCAAAGTCACACAGCTGGCAAATATTGGAGCTGGAATTTAAAGCCCCTGGACACCAACTCCTGGCTTCCAGGGCATGAGTTCTTAACCACGAGAATGCATTATCTCTCAATAAATGACAAACTGGTTTCTGCTTAACACTTTCACAAAAAGAGAACCCACTTCTCTTCAGGAGTTAGACATTAAGTTCCATGAACACAAAAGCCACGGCAATTTTGCTCATGGCTATAATACGAGTGTCCAGAATTTACTCAGTAAATGGTAAAAGAATGAATAAATGGATTCGTGGATGGATGAATGAGGTGTTACTACCTTGCAATTCTAGAAAGTTCTAATAATTCTACTGGTGTCACTGGAGGAGAGTAATATTAGCCAATTCCCTCCCCTAATACAGAAATACATTGAATGATTAATGTAGGTTAGGGCTGCATTAGCTTTTCGGCTACCACTTTCCTTAGAACCTGGCATGTGAATCGGTGTCAGGCTGGGTTTCCTGATTCTGTATAATGCAACTGATTTATTTGTAACCAAATCACGGGATTTTACATTTACCTCTGTAACGTTTGATCTGATTTGTCCCTTCCTAGTTTTAGGCTGTCTTAAAGAAAGAGTCAGACATGATCAACACATTAACCTGTCCTCCCTGTATTGTGCTGCCCACCATTGTTAAGATACCTTCCTTCTCTGTCTTCATTCAGTAATTACCATTCATATGATAGACAGGGCAACACCAGTATTCTTCCATACATTTTTTTTCATGCAACATCTGTTTATTGAGCACCTACCACCAGATGGAAATAAGGTCCCTGCTCTCACAAAGCTTTCTACCAAATCAAGTAAATAAATAAAGAAAAGCAACCCCAAATTGTGTTAAGCACTAAGACAGAAACAAACCAGTAGGAAATCTTATTAGAGCAGGAAGAATTCTCTAAGGAGACGGGATTTAAGCTGAGATCTTCAGGAAAAAGAAGGCACCAGAAATATGACAAGCCAGAGCAAGTGCTTCCCCGAAACACAGACCAAAGAAGCCAAAGGCACTCAGGAAAAAGACCAACCTATTCTAGGGACAAAAAAAGGCTTGTTTTACTAGAGCACAAGAGCCAAAGACAGAGTGACATGCGACGAGGAGGCAGAGGAAAGCAGAGGCCAGATCACACACAGCCTTAGAGGTCATGGTAAGGAATCTGGAGCTAACTCTAGATGCACTGGAGGATGTAGAAGGGAGAAAAATAACTTGATTTACATCTTATACAAATGCTCCTAGTTATAATATCAGGCACGGATTGGAAAGAGGCACAGTTGAGCGTGGAATGTGCTATTACAATCATCTGGAAGAAAAGTGATGATGGTCTGGACTAAAATAGAGACAGAGATAAATGGACAGATGAAATACATACGTTGTAGGTAGAACAAAAGGATGTGCTTATGAATTAGATGTAAGGGATAAAAAAAGATAGAAGTCTTTTGGGGTTTTTTGGCTTTTGTTGAGACGGCATTTCGCTCTTGTTGCCCAGGCTAGAGTGCAATGGCACGATCTCGGCTCACTGCAACCTCCGCCTCCTGGGTTCAAGTGATTCTCCTGCCTCAGCCTCCCGAGTAGCTGAGATTACAGGCATGTGCCACCACACCTGGCTAATTTTGTATTTTTAGTAGAGACAGGGTTTCTCCCTGTTGCTCAGGATAGAAGTTAAGAATACATTCCAGATTTCTGGATTTAACAACTAAATAAACAATTTACTATTTTGTGAAATAAGGAAAACTGAGGCAAAAGAGAAATAGTAGAAAGAAGAAAAGGGGGAAATGAAGAGTTCACTCTGGAGCTGCAGCCTTGAAGATACCTATGAAACCTCCAGGTGAAAATATGGTGGGCAGGGGGAGGGGAATTAGATGTACACATCTGGAGCTCAGAAGAGAAAGCAGGGCAGAGGAACGCAATGTGGGAGTGATCAGCACACAGCTTGGTTTTAAAGGCCTAGAAATGAATGAGATCACCTAGGGAAACAGTACAAATGTCAAAAGGAGACCAAACCTATTTCCTGAGTCGCAGCAGAAGCCTCAACAAAGGAGAACCAGCAGAGTGTGTTAACGCAGAAGCTAAAAGAGGAGAGCATTTCTAGAAGGATGGGGTAGTCAACTATGTCACCCGACACTGAGAGGCCAAGTGAGATGAGGACAGATGATCCAGTAGATTTGGCAGCATGGAAATCACTGATGGCAATGACAAGAGCAATCTCAGTAGAGTGCTGGGGGTGGAAGTCAGATTGGAGTAGGCGAAGATGGAATGAAAGAGGAGGAAGTGAGATGGCATGTAGAGATGTCTCTGAATGGTTCTGCTATGAAGGGGAGTAGAAAAATGGAGCTTTTGATAAAGAAGACGGCTAGACTAAGGGACAATCTCTAATGATGGAAGACGCTAGAGAACACCAGAGTTTCTCAGTACACTCATGAGAATGATACAAGAGAAAGAGGCTGATGATGCACAGAGAGTGAATAACCAAAGAACTCGAGACCTTGAGTGTCTAGAGCAGCAGCCCCCAAGTCAGGTATGCAGGGATTTGTAAGGCGATCTGGTAGAGTGGTGGGGCATAGGGGAGAGGTAGAACTGCTTTATTTTTAATATAAAATGAAAGAACTCAAGCATTATTAAAATATGTATGTTATATATATATATACACATATACACACAAATAGGTTTAATATGAATATTATTATAAAACAGACACAAGTACATGAGTACTACCACCAGCACACTACCGGTGGTGTGCTGGAGTCAGTCCACACTGGCTCATCAGAGCCCATTGTGTACATCTCTTTCCAACTGCGCATTCAGTAACACCATGACAGTGGCTTGAAACTGTCCACAGTGAGAGTATTTACACTGCGGAAATCAAAAAACACTAAAAATCAAGGCTGGTTCTTTCTCCCTACAGGCCACTTGTTAAACATTTTCTAGGACGTCACAGTATGTGCTTATCTACTGATAAGAGTATGTGATCAAAAATATTTGGATAGGAGAGCAGATACTTCTTATATTGGAATAGGCTAGAAGGAGAAAGAAGGTATGAATTCAGATAGGATGATAAATGTAATAACAGTAGGCAGATGAGTACGTTCTAGGGTTTCTTTTGGAGGGGTGGTAGTTAGAGAACGCTCTGACTTTCTCATTGAAGTTAAGGTGAATCACTAGCTAAGAATGTATGCTGGTCATTACAGCTGTTTGCCAAATAGTTCTGGATTCCTCCTCTGCCACCCAGCTTTTTGGGCCCAGTGTAAAATTACACTTCCCGGTCCCCTCATGATGGATGAAACATGGGATTACTTCTGTCCAGTGAAAAATGATGGCCATCCCTTCCAGCCTGGAACATGTCATTGTCACTGCAAGACCCTCCAGCATACTCTGCACCCCTCTGCCACAGCAACCAGCTGGTGGCTGCTTGGATCTCTGAACTACTTTAATGGGTAGTGACTCTGTGCCAACCCACAAATGATACATAAAATGGACAAGAAATATTATTGTGTGGAGCCACTGAGATTTGAGAGTTATCAGTTACTATAGCATAATCTAGCCTGTTCTGACTGAGGCAGAATGCAGGAGATATTATAGAAGACATGCAGAAAGTGGGAGGAAGTATGCAGCAGAAAAATGAATGAGTCAAGCCTGAATGTGAAAAAATGACTTTACTAGGTAAGTGTGGTAGGACTGCCCTGCTTCTCAAAATGCCTATCTGAGGTGTTGACCATGAATTGAAAGTGACAAAGAGGGGAGTCATGTGGCATACCACTATGGACTGTCATTGAGATTGTCAGGGATCCATTAAGGATTGAGTTTCCATATTTTAGTTATCTCCATTGGAAAACAGAAACAGTGATATCGTACTTTCTATTTACATGGCTTATGAAGAAAGCAATGCAATCCTGTAGGCAGACAGCAAATATTCTGAAGCCATGAGCAGCAACTCTAATTCTATCACTATACTAGCTACTTTCTAAGCAAGTCCCTGAGGCCCCAGTATACTCAAAGCAATGATGAAGAAGTGATGAAAAAGGTAATTTCTTCACACTGTCTTAACACCTCCAGTACTCTCTGAATGGTCCTTAGTATAAAATAATAAAGAAAAGTATGGTAATTCCCAAGAACTCTGTTTCTGAACACACTCCCCTCTGGGACTAAGAAAGGAATATTGAAAATAATGCACTCATAGGCACAAACGCCTGCCTGCCCCCCATTAAAATCTTGCTGCCCTTGTTCAACATACACTGGGTCTCAACATTGTATAAGATATATTTAATATGGGGAAATTATAACCCTATGGACCAGGAAAACCATATAACCACACAAATATCATCTGTAAATACTTTGACATAAAAAAGAGCATAAAAAGAAAATAATGGCATGGGAAAATATTCCAATTTTTTCCCACTCAGATCATGTCCCTTTTCTCTCTGACCATATGTGCTTCTATTCCTGCAGTCCTCAAGTGTCCAGCTCTTAAATACTTCCGTCAGCCTCCTCCCCCAACTCCACACCTGGATGGTCCTTCCCATCCCTGGGTTATTTTCTCATAGAAACCTTTCCTGAATCTCCACCCTCAAATAGGTGCCCTCTGTTATCACTCCACACACTTTACTTCTCTTTCATAGCACTTATCTATTTGTAACTATATTTATTTAAACTATTATTGGTTTAATAATCTGTCCTGCAAGATCACAAGCTCCTAAAAGAAGATCGCACTAGTGGCCTGGAGTGGTGGCTTACACCTGTAATCCCAGCACTTTGGGAGGCCGAGGCAGGTGGACCATCTGATGTCAGGAGCTCGAGACCAGCCTGGCCAACAAGGTAAAATCCTGTTTCTACTAAAAATACAAAAATTAGCTGGGCGTGGTGGCGGGCATCTGTAATCCCAGCTACTCAGGAGGCTGAAGCAGGAGAATCACCTGAGCCCAGGAGGTAGAGGTTACAGTGAGCCGAGATCATACCACTGCACTCCAGCCTGGGCGACAGAGTGAGACTCTGTCTCAAAAAAAAAGAAGAAAATAGCATTAGTACCTGTTACAGCCACAGCACTTGGTTCCACATAAGTGCTCAAGACTCACTTCTAAGAATAAAAGCTTTAAAAGACTGAAGCAGATGAGTGGAGATCTTGGCTGGGGTAGGAAAGAAAACTAAATGTAAAGAGGCATGAGAGATCTTTCTGGGGTGCTAAAAACGTTTTAAAACTACTGTGATGATGGTTGTACGCCTCTGGAAATTTACCAAAAATCACTGAATTGTACAATTTTAAAAGGTGCATTTTATGGTATGTAAATTATACACATATACAGTTAATCAATAAACTTTGAAAAAGAAGATTGATAGATGTGAATATCTGAAAATTTAAATTTTTGTAAAAAATAAATCATAAAATTAAAAGGCAAACAAACTGGAAAAAAAAGTACAACCTATATGGCGAGAATGCAGAACCATTAATGCAGAACCATTAAAAATTTAAATACACATGCACACACACATTCACAAGCAAATTAATAGAGAAGCCTCTTAGCACATAAAAAAGTTAACTGCCTGGGCATGGTGGCTCACACCTGTAATCTCAGCACTTTGGGAAGCTCAGGAGGGTGTATTGCTTGAGCTGACGAGCTCGAGACTAGCCTGGGCAACAAGGTGAAACCCCCTATCTACTAACAATACAAAAAAATTAGCCAGGTGTGGTGGCACGCACCTGTGGTCCCAGCTACTTGGGGGGCTGAGGTGGAAGGATGGCTTTAGCCCAGGAAGTGGAAGCTGAAGTGAGCCTAAGCCTGGGCCACAGAGTGAGACCCCATCTCAAAGATAGATAAATAAATAAATATTAACTGTATCAAAGTTGGAAAATATATAATTTGTATTAAATTATACTTAAATTAGTTACTGTCTATCAAATTTGCATTAAAACATTTTATAATAGTAATACATATTGTTGATAATGGCAAAATTCAATATTCTCATAGCGTGCAATTAGGAATGCAAATTATTACAACATTGCTTAAGGACAATTGCACAAGATCTATCAGAACCTAAATATGCCCATATCTTTTCATGCAGTTTTTCTACTTTTAGGAATTTATCATAAGGAATTTATTAAACACACCAAGATTATAAGAATATTCATCATACTGCTATTGATAATAATTAAAAACTGAAAACCACCAAAATGCCCAAGAAGGGATTAGGAGGGAAAATGGTACAACCACGTGATGGAATATTAAAGTAACAAACTTAACTGTTTGAAAGTCAGGAGGAAACTATAGTCACAGAAGAAATTAGTAACAAGATAGTCAGACAAGAGAGCTCAGTTTCATTAAAAGAAAAACAGTACATATGTAAAGGCTCACAGAAAAAAAAAAATTGGAGAAAAAGATAGCCAAGTTTATGGTGGTTATCCCTGAGTAATGTACTTGAGCATCATTTTGATTTTCTTTAGACATCTATATTATTTTCAAATTTCCCAAAATAAATGTAAAATATTTTTAATCAGAAAAATCAGAGTGAAGATGCTGCACTAAAAAAATTCTTAATTTTCATGACATTTCTTATATTTGCCAAGAGATTCTTTCTGATGGCTCTAAATGGTCAAAAATCTTCAAGAGAACTTCTGGTACTATTTAAATCTGTTGTTCAAGACTGAGGAATTTTCAGTCTACCACAGTGAAAACAAATAATAATAACTGGCTAATTTTGTCACTATCTCAAAGAAAATGTAAGAGAAAAAAATCCCAACCTAAATGCCCTCTTTTATTGTTTATAAAGTAATTAAATCAGTGCCCGACACATAAACATACTATGTAACATTTGTTCAATTTTTCTTTAAACAAACAAAAAAAAAAGAACAAGTAACTTTGGAGAAGAAGTGAACATTAAGTAACTTAATATTAATTCATTCTGTCAAACAAATAAGTTCACTTTCCATTTTGGACAGGTACATGTAGAACATCAGATATCACACAATAATTTGGAACAGCTGTTGGCAGATTTTCAAATATGCTAGGCTTTTTTTCATTTAATCCCATTAGAGTTTTTTCCAATGAATATGCAGTCATGAAATTTATATTAGCAGTTGTCTGGTCACATACTGTATTTCTTGAGATTCACAAATGATCCTGTGGCATAAATGATGATTATACAGTTTAATAAGTATTTGGAAAGGTATTTTAGATATAAAATACCAGCATGCCAGGCCTTTGTCAATGGCTGAAAGATGTGGAAAGCTAAGCTCTCTGGAGATCAGGCTTCATTTTCTGTCTATTTTAAGCCATTATATAAAAATTCTACCTTTTCCTCCCATATCAAGAGATGCTTCTGAAAGATTTCATCACACAGGGAAGTCAGACATGGTTTTTAAACAAGTAAGATACCAGTTTACCAGAGGCTCACTTAAATGAAGCCCAGTGGAACTCAACCTTGGGTAGAGAGAAAAAAAAATTTAAATATTCAAGTAACTTGGGAAATGCCCTTCACTTAAAAGTACTAGAATATTCTGATTTTAGAGGAGCGTATTTCTAATCTAGCTGTTAATAGATTTTGCTCCTAACACTTTCTATTTTGCACTCAGCAATTTGCACCCTATCACTCATTTTCTATATAATTTTTGTTGTAAAATGCTTGCGACTTGACAGCCATTCGATGACTAATGGGCTAAACACTCACCTGACCCAGACCTTGTCTGCATGATGTAAACTAGAGCTCCAGAAGGCATACACTTCTGGAGTCACTGTTCAGACTCTGCCACAGCTATTACAAGACTTGAGGTAACATTAGCTTTGCTACAAAATGACACAGAGATCCTTGTTCATTCATTCATTCATTCAATACTTCATTTCATTTTGTTTATTTAACATTTCTCAAATACCTCCTATGTACCAGGCACTGTATAAAGTGCCAGACATACAAGGATTAAAAGAAGACAGGTCCTATTTGACAGTATCTCATAATTTAACAGTATAGACCAAAATGTAAACCAAAAGAGAAGAATGTCCTACAATAGAAGTGTGAATATACTGCTATGGGAGCGGGGAATAATTAGGAAGGAAAAGCTGGAAATCCCTTAGGTACTGAATACATATGTATTGAGCACATACTATTTGCAAAGCACTTAGGTGCTGAGAATATGGAAGAGAGCAAAATGTCTATTTTCTCTCTAGAAGCTCAAGTCCTAGTAAGGTGAGCCAGACAATAAGCATATAAATAAGTAAAATATATGGTATTTTAGATGATGATAAGTCTATAGGGAAAAATAAAGCCGAGAAAGTAGGATAGGGAGTGCTGGGGTAAGTATGCCTACTTTACACAGGGTGGTAAGGGAAGGCCTCTAGATACATGACCTCAGAGCAGAAGAAAGCAAGAAATAAGGATACAATCTCTGCAGATGCCTGGGGGGATGAGAGAGTTCCAGGTTGAGGGAACATTCAGTGCAAAGGCCTTGGGGCAGGAGTGAGCTTGGTTTATTCCAGGAAGAGTAAAGTGCCAGAATAGGAAGAAAAGTGTGAGGGGGGTGGGGAGTGGGCAGGGGCAGGAAATGAGGTGAGGGAAGCAGTTAGGAACCCAAGCATGTAGAGCTTTGTGGGTGCATGTCAGGTCCTGGGCTGATGGGAAGCTATTCAAGGGCTTTGAGCAAGAAAGTGTAATGAGCTGATTTATGTTTTCAAAAGATCATTCCGGATGCTGTGTTAAACTAGACCGGGGGAAGGAGGCAGAACCAGTCAGCAGGCTGTTGCAACAGAGATGATGGCAGTTTTGGCCACGGTGTAAGCAGCAGAGGTGGTGAGAAGCAGTCAGATTTTTCATACATTTTAGAACAAAAGGGATTTTCTGAAGCCTTCACAGAATATGCAGTGTTTAAGTAAAGTCTTTAAGAGTAGATGCTCACCAGACAGAAAAGGGAAGAGAGTACTAGTGGACACAAAGGCAAGGAAGGATAAGAGGGCACAGCAGAGTCAGGGTGGAACCAAGAACTCCCTATGACGAGAGTTTATGGTTGGGCGCCATTTTAGGCCATGGGATGAGATTACACCAGAGAGGTAGTTTAGGGTCAGAAAGTCAATGGCAGCTGGGTGCAGTGGCTTACACCTGTAATCCCAGCACTTTGGGAGGCTGAGGCAGGCAGATCACTTGAGGTCAGGAGTTTGAGACCAGCCTGGTCAACAAGGCGAAACCCTGTCTCTACTAAAAATACAAAAATTAGCCAGGCATGGTGACGTGTGCCAAATAGTGCCCAGCTATTTGGGAGGCTAAGGCAGGAGAATCGCTTGAACCTGGAAGGCAGAGGTTACAATGAGCCAAGGTCGCACCACTACCTTCCAGCCTGGGTGACAGAACAACACTCTGTCTCAAAGAAAAAAAAACAAACAAGAAAGTCAATGGCCTTATAGGGTGGATATGCTGAGGAATTTGAACTTGACCTTGGAAGCAAAGGCGACTCAACAAAATTTATAAAACAAGGAGGTACAAGTCAGTTCTGATGGCACTGGGGAGGGCATGAGGAATGCTAATCAGGGGGATGCTAAAACTGCAGAGGCAGAAAGTGATCAATGTGGCCTACATAGTTGAGGCAGTGTCTGTGGGATGGAAAAAGAAAAAACAATTTGAGAGATCCTAAAGAGGTAAAACCACCAGGGGCCCAGTGACTAAATGAGGGAAGAAAGCAATGGGTAGAAGTTGAGGGTGGTGAGCTTTCTAATTTCAAGAATGGGACTAAGGGATACCATTAGAGAAGAGGCTGAATGGGAGGAGCCTTGTAGAAAGAATCCTTATTAAAATGTAAGTCACATCCCGTCACGCTTGTGCTCCAAGCCTTCTCATGCCTCCTCATCTCAGAGTAACCGCCAATGCTTTTCTTACAGAACTTACAGACTGTAAGTTCTCGTTCTCGTATAACCAGGCCCCTCTCTCTCTCTCTCTCTCTCTCTCCCTCACTGTCTCCCCTGCTCTCACCAGCTGTCTCCCTCTGCTCCAGATATGTTGGCCTCGGGTGCTTTTCCTGTCAAATATACCTCAGAGGCTTTGCTGTTCCATAGGCCCAGAACATTCTTCCCACAAGTATCTACATGGCTTGCCCCTACACCACCTGCCCCACAAGAAATAAGCTCAAAGAAGACACGAATCTCTTGTCAGTTTTCACAACTTCATTTCTAATGCCTAAAACATTACCTGGCACAGAGTCGGGGAGTGAAATCCATTTGTTTAATGGAGTAAGTAACTTAATGAATATGAATCATGTTGAGTTAGATGTAGCTGGAAGACTTTCAGGTAGAGCCGCTCCGTAGGCAGTTGGAAGTGGAGAGCTGGAGGTCACAGGGAGAGCTGGGATGGGGACAGAGGTCTGGAACCATTGAGACAAGAGCAGAGTCATCTCAGAAGGATGAAGAGACACAAGGGAAGAGAGAAGCAGTATAGGACTTAAGAGTAGAGACCCAAAAGCCAACAGCCCAGGCTTAAATCCTAGTCCCAACATATCCTGCACAGAAGTCTTGAACAAATTTTTGAACCTCTCTGTCCCTCGGTTTCCTCGTCTCTAAAATAGGGTTTTAGTAATACCTGTCTCAGAAGCGTATAGCAAGATTTCAATGAGCTCACATGTGTAATGCACTTAAAGTAGCAGCAGAACAACCTGGCACATAGCTAGCACACAATCAGTGACGGCAAGGGGGTTATTGAGGACAGTCTCATTTTCTTTAGATAAGAGGGGCTGCATTCATATTTCTGGAAGCCAGAGTTTGTTTTCTGACTATATAATTCCTTGTTTCCTTTTGTTCCATGATGAGCTAACAGAAGTTCTCTCTGCTTTTCTGCTTTGACCTTTGGTGGTTTGGTTTTGCTTCTTTTCTCTATGGTCTTATTAAAAGAAACAGAAAAACTTCTCTGAAGGTGTTTTGAATTGGAGCATGGTAGACCAAGAGGTGGACAATATAGCAGAAAGAGCACGGGCCTTCAGAGTCAGACAAATATGGGCTGAACTCCAGCTCTCCCACTCAGATAACTAACTTAGTCTCTCCTGATTTCCTCCTTTTTTAACCTTGTTATGACATGCAGGCTGAACTCCAATTCCTGGGCTCAAATGATCCTCCTGTCTCAGCCTCCCAAGTAGGTGGAACTTACAGTTGTGCCTGGTTCCTCTCTTGATTTCTAAAACAGAAATAATACCTACCTCAACTACCTCAAGTCTGAAGAAGAGTAGTTGCTGAATACCTACTTGTGGAACGAATGAATGAGGCTGTTGTGGGGATTGCATGTGAGAGCATGCATAAAACATGTAGCACAAAGCCTAGCACACTGTAAGGGTCAATCAAATGGAAGCTGCACAGACTCCTGTGTTTATGACCAGCAGCTGGATTGGCATTCCTGTGGTGAGGGCCTGTTTAAGGGACCCAGTGTCAGGTCTGAACTTTCTATTTATTCATGTCATTAAAAAGTGTTTTCACTTCATCTTTTAAGAGAAGAGGTTTACTTTTACTAAGGTTTTATTGAAGTACTAAGCCTTCTTAGAAGGCATACTTTGGCCGGGCGCAGTGGCTCACACCTGTAATCCCAGCACTTTGGGAGGCCGAGGCGGGTGGATGACGTGAGGTCAGGAGTTTGAGACCAGCCTGGCCAACATGGTGAAACCGCATCTCTACTAAAATTACAAAAATTAGCCAGGCATGGTGGCAGGTGCCTGTAATCCCAGCTACTCAGGAGGCTGAGGCAGGAGAGTCGCTTGAACCCAGGAGGCAGAGGTTGTAGTGAGCTGATATCGCACCACTGCACTCCAGCCTGGGCAACAGAGTGAGAATCTGTCTCAAAAAAAAAAAAGAAAAGAAAAGAAAAACAAGAAGGTGCACTTAGAGTGATTAGATATTAGTATCAGGGTTTGTTGTGGGCCTTGGAAAGATAACAGAGAAGTCTTGATAGTTGTTCTGTTTGCATTTGGGTTTCCTTTTATCCCTCAGTGGATGGCTGGTTCAGAGCACAGTGGGCTGATAACCTTTTGTATCTCATTCTTCCTGTACCATTTTCACACGACCAAAGCTGAAATGGCTCGGCAGTTGCTTTGTGACAATGCATGTAATCATGCACCAGAAGGCTTATAGCTATGAAAATTTAGTAAGCATTTCAGAACTAATTGCATTTTTGTGTGTTTACCTGTCTTAAGGGTACTTTTAAAAATTATTTTTTCCCTGATTGCAAAAGAATATACATTCACTGCAGATAATTTAGAAAACTGGGAAAGTTCAAAAGAGAACACCCACCCTATCAGTATGCGGTATGACATTTCTGTACACATCTGTCAAATCTTTCCAGATGCCAAATCCCTGGGCAAGTGTGTATGTGTGTAGAAGCAAAATTCAAATCATACTAAACTCATTATTATTATATATAACTGGTTTTCCAAATTAACTATTGGGTGCATGTATTCAAGCAAACTCATTCAGCACCTGATAGGTACCCGGCACTGAACGAAGTACAGAGGATAAGGGAAGCCAGCACACAAAAAAATTCATTACAATTAAGTGAGATTAATGCCAGATGTGATGGCTCATGCCTGCAATCCTAGCAATTTGGGACGCCAAATCACTTGAGGTCAGGAGTTCGAGACCAGCCTGGCCAACATGGTGAAATCATGTCTCTACTAAAAATACAAAAATTAGCCAGACACACTTGCTTGAACCCAGGAGGCAGAGGTTGCAGTGAGCTCAGATCACGCCACTGCACTCCAGCCTGGACACAACACAGGGAGACTCTGTCTCAAAAAAAAAAAAAAAAATTAAGTGAGATTAAGTGCTGATAAAGTATAAGAGAGGAAGCAGAGACAACTCTCTGGTTGTAGAGGTGTCAGGGAAGCTTCCTACAGGAGATGACATATGAACTGTTAGTAACAGGTAACACAGAAGTTCACCAAGGAAAGAATGAGACAGGCTGGGCATGGTGGCTCATGCCTGTAACCCCAGCACTTTGTGAGCCCAAGGTGTGCGGATCGCTTGACCTCAGTTCAAGACCAGTCTGGGCAGCATGGTGAAACCCTGTCTCTACAAAAATACAAAAAATTAGCCAGGCGTGGTGGCACGTGCCAGTGGTCTCAGCTACTTGGGAGGCTGAGGTGGGAGAAGCGCAAGGGCCCAGGGGGCAGAGGTTGCAGTGAGCCCAGATCACACCACTGCATTCCAGTCTGGGCGACAGAGTGAGATCCTGTGTCAAAAAAATAAAAAAAAAGAAGAGACAGATAAAGAGAAAGAGGTATGTCAGCAGATGACGTAGCAAGAAGGCCCCAAAGATGAAACTCATAGTGAATTTAAAGTACTGCAAAAATCCAGTGTGGATAAAAAGGTGTAAGAGCAGGGGAGATGAGGCTGAAAATGTAGGAGCCAGTCGATGATGTGGGATTTGAAGCAGAGGGTTGCCATGCTCAGATTTACATCTTGGTTAGAAAATACTACAGCTTCAAGGATGAAGGGGGGCAAAGAGGAAAACTAGACAGACCTATAAGAAGACTGATAGTGAAGAGGGCAGATGGTGCAAATCAAATGGGAATGGAGATAAGAGACAGTGGCCTAGAAATAATATTGAGCTAGAAGTCACAGAAATCATATTGACCTGGATTCTAGATGGGTAAAGTCCTTCTTTCCTCTCTTCCTTCCTTACTTCCTTACTGATGGTCAGCTATGTACATGCAGGTGCTAGAGATACAAAGATGCTGTGACCTAATTCCTATTCCGATTTTCATGGCAATCCTCTGCTTCAAGACTTCACACTCCAATAGGAAAGAAGAGGTGAAAATTTATTATTTTTACATGCCCAGAGGGCCTACTCTTCCTTCTTTGGAAAGAGGACTCCGATTTTCCTTTGGGAAAGCACCCATGTCTAACTCACATAGTGCATACAGTTTGGTGGGAGTACTCTCACTCCAACCCACTCCAAGAGTAGGTGCATGACCTAGGCCAGGCAACCAGGAGCATTTGACTCTCCTGAACATGATGACTAGTTCAGTGATAAGCACATGACTCCAACCAGGCCAACAGGATTACTTCCTGGAGAATTTGATGGAACCAGGGAAAAAGAACTCACTACCTTTTTCTAAGATCCCAGATGCCAAAGACCACATACCCCTCGGGCTGTCAGAGTCCTTCTATGCTCTCAGATGAGAGCCTATTGAGCATGAGATCACACAGAGGAAAGCTAAGCCAAGAAAAACAGGAAAAAACAGTGATCGGGTGACATCTTTTGTAAAGTTGGATTTAGCCATGTACTCCTAGACTTCTAAGGCAAGTCAATAAATTCCCCTTATTTTTTGCCACAGTGAGTTTGATTTGGGTTTTTGTCATTTGTAATTGAAACAGTGGTGTCTAATTCAGAGACAGAGACACAGAATTCTGTAATTGCAATACCATGTGCTAGGTGGTATAGAGTTATTTACCAGGAGTGCAATCAGCTTGACTTGTAGGTAGGGTAAGCTGGGAAAATGTTCACAAAGGAGGTGATGTTTAACTGAACTCTTGAAGAATTAGCCATCTGCAACAGGATAAGGAGCAAAAGGAAGGAGGAGGAGCTAGGCAGAAGAAACAGCATGAGCAGAGGCAAGGAAGTGTGGAATGTCCGAGGAAATAAAAACAGTCACTATGCTAAAGCATTAAATTCACTGCAAAAAGCCGATTCTGAAGAAATGTACATGCTCTGTGGGCCATGAGGAGTCATGGGTGATCTAATTTGACCTTTTCACCTGTCATTTAACCTCTCTAGCCCAGCTTCCTCATAGATAAAATAAGGTTGATCAGAACACATCACTGAAACTGATAAAAATATTAAAATACCTTACCTGCTGATAGAATTCATCATCTTTGGGAGTCAGATAAGGAAGCCAAGTGTCTTCAAGCTCTTCAAGAAGCCTCAGTTTCTGTTTGAAAATAATAATAATTACATATAAGTGAATATACAATGACCCAAAATAAGACACTCTCTTATTTTTCCAATAAGAGAATACAAACAAATTTTAGCCAACTTTGAATTTATAATCTTTTAGAGATAGAAATTAGTCAAAACTCAATTATCAAATGTATTAATTAAATTACATACATCTTTTTTTTTCTTTTCTTTTAGAGACAGAGTCTCACTCTGTCACCTTGGCTGGAATACAGTGGTGTGATCATAACTCACTATAACGTCAAACTCCTGGGCTCAAGTGAGCCTCCCATTTCATCCTCCCAAGTAGCTGGGACTACAGGGGTGCCACCATGCTTGGATAATTTTTTTATTTTTAGTAGGGACAAGGTCTCATTATGTTGCCCAGGCTGGTCTCAAACTTCTGGCCTCAAGCAATCCTCCCATCTTGGCCTCCTATAGTGCTGGGATTACAGGCATGAGTCATGGCACCCAGTCAATTACATATATACTAAATTACACATGGTATGAAGCATAAATTTAGAAATAATTTTATTCACTCTCACATTTCATGAGACAATTTGATTCACTCTTCACATGTATTGTTGACATCCGGGTCTTTTTCATCACTAGAGTCAGCTTACAAGTCATCTAATACAGTTTTCCAGAGCAAACGCCTGTCTGTACAATCTGCTTGAGACATAGTAGCTTGTAAATCCTTTTATGGTACTATCACTGGAAATACCAAACCAAGCCACAAGTATCCATTTGCATAATGTCAGGATACGTGGAATAGTTATTCATCTTGTAAACATTTATTTGAGATCATATCCACTTACAGCATTGCTTTTTTAGAGTGATCTATCATCTTTACAATAATTAATAAATCTGTGTTAAACATCTTTGTTTCTTTTCTTTTTCAATTCCATGAAGCAGCCTTTTTAAGCACTCAAAGCCAGCATTGTCTGAGGCTGTTTCAAGAGACTATGTTTTCCCCAAACAGTACTGTGCTATTCAAACAAAGTAACTGAAAGAGGATCTCATATTATAAAGTATCTTATAAGAAATCAGATACATATAGGGCACCTCCGTCCTTCTGAGGGATATTTTTCAAAGAATATCTGACCTTATATTCAAGAATATAGGTACCACAACAGAGACATAGATCAATGGAACAGAACAGAGCTCTCAGAAATGATGCCGCATATCTACAACTATCTGATCTTTGACAAACCTGACAAAAACAAGAAATGGGGAAAGGATTCCCTATTTAATAAATGGTGCTGGGAAAACTGGCTAGCCATATGTAGAAAGCTGCAACTGGATCCCTTCCTTACACCCTATACAAAAATTAATTCAAGATGGATTAAAGACTTAAATGTTAGACCTAAAACCATTAAAATCCTACAAGAAAACCTAGGCAATACCATTCAGGACACAGGCGTGGGCAAGGACTTCATGTCTAAAACACCAAAAGCAATGGCAACAAAAGCCAAAATTGACAAATGGGATCTAATTAAACTAAAGAGCTTCTGCACAGCAAAAGAAACTACCATCAGAGTGAACAGTCAACCTATAGAATGGGAGAAAATTTTTGCAACCTAATCATCTGACAAAGGGCTAATATCCAGAATCTACAATGAACTCAAACAAATTTACAAGAAAAAAACAAACAACCCCATCAAAAAGTGGGCAAAGGACATGAACAGACACTTCTCAAAAGAAGACATTTATGCAGCCAAAAAACACATGAAGAAATGCTCATCATCACTGGCCATCAGAGAAATGCAAATCAAAACCACAGTGAGATACCATCTCACACCAGTTAGAATGGCCATCATTAAAAAATCAGGGAACAACAGGTGCTGGAGAGGATGTGGAGAAATAGGAACACTTTTACACTGTTGGTGGGACTGTAAACTAGTTCAACCATTGTGGAAGTCAGTGTGGCAATTCCTCAGGGATCTAGAACTAGAAATACCATTTGACCCAGCCATCCCATTACTGGGTATATACCCAAAGGACTATAAATCATGCTGCTATAAAGACACATGCACACGTATGTTTATTGCGGCACTATTCACAATAGCAAAGACTTGGAACCAACCCAAATGTCCAACAACGATAGACTGGATTAAGAAAATGTGGCACATATACACCATGGAATACTATGCAGCCATAAAAAATGATGAGTTCGTGTCCTTTGTAGGGACATGGATGAAACTGGGAAACATCATTCTCAGTAAACTATCGCAAGGACAAAAAACCAAACACCGCACGTTCTCACTCATAGGTGGGAATTGAACAATGAGAACTCATGGACACAGGAAGGGGAACATCACACTCCGGGGACTGTTGTGGGGTTGGGGGAGGGGGGAGGGAAAGCATTAGGAGATATACCTAATGCTAAATGACGAGTTAATGGGTGCAGGAAATCAACATGGCACATGGATACATATGTAACAAACCTGCACATTGTGCACATGTACCCTAAAACCTAAAGTATAATAAAAAAAAATAATAATAATAATAAATAAAATAAAATAAAATAAAATAAGAATATATGGAGTTTTTGTGTGTACATGGCATATAAATGGCATAAATGTGCATATACACTCACAGACACATACACACATAGACATGTACATACGACAGACATTATCTGTAAGAAAGAAAGCAAAAACAGCAGAAACAACTGGGTTTCAAATAAAAATGCAATTAAATGCATCATCAAAGCTACTGTCAGCCAGTAAGTCACATTTATAAAAATTAGATAACGGTACATCTTGCTCTGGACCAATATATTCCCACTCAATAAGAATGTGGCTTGGTAAACACAAACTGGATTTCAGGCTCCACCTGCTCCAATGGCCAATGTCTTTATAAAGTGCACAACCTACTCAACCAGACGTGGCGGCCCTGAGTACTACCCTCTCCCACCCCAAATAGCAGCCTTCCCTCACAAACCCATCACAGAGTAGTCAGAGGAAACTTCCTTTTGGGTAAAACACAAATTCTTTCTGGACCTTTTTTGTATCATTAACTAAAAGTGAGGAAAGAGAAAGGGAATAGAAGTATAGCAACCAATTGACCTAAGAGACACAAAACCAAATTCTACTCTTAGGCATAATTCTATTATATTTTTAGTCAAAGCCTTTGTTTTGACTATAGGTGTTTCCTCATTTATAACGAAAAGGTTGACTTACCAGTTAAACAAATTTTTTTTGAGACAGGGTTTCACTCTGTCCCACAGGCTGAAGTGTAGTGGCCCAATCACAGCTCACTGCAGCCTTGACTTCCTGGGCTCAGATGATTCTCCCAACTCAGCCTCCCAAGTAGCTGGGACTAAAGGTGCAATGCCACCATGCCTGGCTAGTTTTGTTTTACTTTTTTTGTAGAGATGAGGCCTCAGTATGTTCCCCACGCTGGTCTCAAACCCCTGGGCTCAAATGATCTGCCCGCCTTGGTCTCTCAAAGTGCTGGGATTACAGAAGTGAGCTACCATACCTGACCTAAATTATGATACTTTTATAGCTATAATACTAATGTAACACACACCATTACAGATAATCAACAAACCAGTTTGGATAATTCACTATTGATTAATTGATTTATCTGTTTTTCAGTATTAACCATTATTTGGGCCATCGAAAAAACCAACGATATTTCCATGCACATACTTCTTGTATATTTCTCCACTCCATCATATATTTAATCAAAATCTATACCTCAGTTTTTACTTCAAGCTCAGAAAAGGCTCCATTTCCCTATGAAGATTTTATCAATTCTTAGTCTTTTTTATAGACACAAAGTGCCAGAATATTTATAAATGCCAAAAAAGGTAAGCCTTGAATAATTCAAACGCACATTTCTCAAACCTTGAAATAGCTCCACCTTGCAAACACCACCTTAAGATCTCTTCATGAGAGTCCATCAATAAAGCTAATCTACATATAAAGAGGAGCACAAAAGTATGGATTCCCAAAAGTAATTACATACTCCACCTAAATCAGATGAAACAGCAACAGACCTGTCCCATAGGTCGACAAGTGCCAGTGTAGGCTGAACCTCTGCTTATAATTAATGCTTCAGCTAAATTCTTGTAACAACCACCACTTCTCAGTTCATTTCGGAACTGAGCATCAGACAGGTATAAAACATTGTAACTTATATGGCTGTATCAAAAGGATAAAATTTGACAAGATTTTTCCTACTCTAGGGCAAGCAGCATATAATTGATCTCCCACTAGGAATTTTCATTTTAATCCTGTGAGCACTGTTGTATCTACATGACAGCAGAGAATGGGGACCAGAAAATCATCCAACTTAAGACCCTACAGATAAAAATCTGCTCTGAACATCAACACTCACTACTTGCAATTTTACCAAGTAACTGGCAAGATCAATTATTAAATAACAATATTTACAAACATAAAGAGAAGTTTTGGTCATGTTTACATCGGTGAAATCAATCAGATATCAATAGTAAGTTGGTAGCTCATAAACATCAAAATTAAAAATTCTGAACTGCTTTATAAAAATCAAATATTAAGATTGCTTTATGAAAAGCGAGGTCACTATAGGCAAGACTAAGAGAAACAGGCCCTTTCATTCTCTGCTGTCAGGAGAGCAAAACAAAACCATCCTTAGAGAGGGTAACCAGTCAACTCCTTTCAAAATTCAAATGCATTTACCATGTGAGCCAGCTATCCTACTTCTGATTTATCCATCTAATATACTTGTACCACATTCAGAAGAATATATGCACGAGGATACTCATTACACCATTATTTGTAGAACAAAAGTTTGGAATCACACTAAAAACCACTGAACTGTACACTTTAAAATGGTGAATTTTATGATATGGAAATTATCTCAATAAAACAAAAAGATTAGAAACAATGCAAATCTCCAGCCACAGGGGACAGCTGAATAAACTACAGGACATCCACGTGATGAAGTATAAAGCAACAGTAAACAAAAACAAGGACGCTCTCTGTTTATGAACTAAAAAGCTCTCCAGAAGATATTGGGAAGTAAAAAGCAAGGTACAAAATTCTGCTTGTATTTGCATACAAAAATACAAAGGATAAATGACAGACTTTTTTTTTTTTTTTTTTTTTGAGACAGAGTCTCGCTCTGTCGCCCAGGCTGGAGTGCAGTGGCGCGATCTCGGCTCACGCAAGCTCTGCCTCCCGGGTTCACGCCATTCTCCTGCCTCAGCCTCTCCGAGTAGCTGGGACTACAGGCGCCCGCCACCACGCCCGGCTAATTTTTTGTATTTTTAGTAGAGACGGGGTTTCACCGTGGTCTCGATCTCCTGACCTCGTGATCCGCCCGCCTCGGCCTCCCAAAGTGCTGGGATTACAAGCGTGAGCCACCGCGCCCGGCCTGACAGACTATTAAAGTGATTATCTGTCAATAGAGGTGGGAAATGACTAGAAAGGGACAATGCGGAGCCAAGACTACTCAAAATATTCCATTTTATATTGTTTTGATTTTTGCACTATGTAACCGTCTTACCTATTACCAATTCAAACATCTAACCTACTAATTCCGCACATGAAATTCAGTATAAAGATGAAGACAACATGATTTTTGGCATCGTTTTAGAAAGTGCCTACTTTGGTCCATGTACAATGATGTATTTATTTGGAAAACTATTGCAGACTAGCACACTAAAGAGGAGAGGAAAAAAACAGCTCTGACCATTTTCTTTGTGTCAAATGCCAACCACAGTAAAAACACACAACATTAAAATGCGCTCTGGAGCACAGGTAGAAGGAGCTCACGTTTGACTGTCAGATCTGGCTAACTGCTGCTCCTCAGCCTGATGTACAGATAAATCCACACAGCTGGGCCCTGCAGCACACTGCTCTGCTCACACACTTCTCTGCTGTCACACTTGTGTCAAATACATCAAGCTGCTCACAAATGCCACACGGAGAGCCAGAGAGAGCATAAAGCCTCAGCTCTCCTACCTGGCAGGAGGGGCAGATGAAGACCCTTCCACGCAGGCTACCACCCATTTCCACAGCTCTAGCAAAGTAAAAGAGGACAAAAGACCTATGTGAAACACACCACAGCCAGTAGCAGTGGCTCACACCTGTAATCCCAGCACTTTGGGAGGCGGAGGCAGGAGGATCACCTGAGCTCAGGAGTTCGAGACCAGCTTGGGGAAAATGGCAAAAACCCGTCTCTACGAAAAAATACAAAAACTAGCCGGGCATTATGGTGTGCACTTGCAGTCCCAGCAACTCGGGAGGCTGAGATAGGAGGATCCACTTGAGCCTGGGAGGCAGAGGTTGCAGTGAGCCGAGCTGGCGCCACTGCACTCCAGCCTGTGTGACAGAGTAAGACTTTCTGTCTAAAAAAAAACACACCACAACTCAAACTCATAAGGGTTTAAAGTTAGATATCAGAAACTACACCAGCCCTAAGCCTCTGCTTTACTGTGAAAAAGTTAAGCTGTATCTGAGCTTGTATATCTTGTCACATAGAGATATGTCTTGAGAGTCTTACAGTAATTACATAAAAAGATTAAGTGGATTATGACTCATCATGTAAGGGTGTATCTCACCTACAAATGAAGCGTATTTTTCGTCCCATTCCTGACTCTTCAGCCGTGTCAAGATTATGCTGCTAAGGACACTTATTCTTTATCCATTTATCATTTTCCACATAATACTTCTTCAACTATGCATCCTATTGTGTCAAGTTCAGTAAAAATTTAATTTTGTTACCTGAGTCTTTTCAAAATACAATGATGAATAATGGCTAGTGAATGTTCATTGTGAAAATAACTGCATGATCTTATGAGGGTTTTAAGTGGGAAAATGACCTAGTCCTTAAGCAGGGTGCTTGGTGGGCAAGGAAGACATATCTAAACTAACACTAGAAAGATCATTAAGAGCCAGGCGCGGTGGCTCACGCCTGTAATCCCAGCACTATGGCAGGCCAAGGAAGACAGATCACTTGAGGCCAGGAGTTCAAGACCAGCCTGGCCATCAAAGGGAACCCCGTCTCTACCAAAAATACAAAAATTAGCCAGGCATGGTGGCACACACCTATAATCCCAGCTACTAGGGTGGCTGAGGCAAGAGAATCACTTGAACCTGGCAGGTGGAGGTTGCAGTGAGTCACCACTGCACGGTGACACAGCAAGATTCTTTCTCAAAAAAAAAAAAAAAAAAAAAGAAAAGATCAATAAGATGTAGCTAAACCAAAAAAGTGTAAATATTTCGCATATACATATACCATATTTGCTTTAGAAAAGAAGAAGAAAAGTATTTCAACCATTTCAACAAATTCAGCATTCCTTGTCCTATGAAAAACTTCCATCTCCATGAAAATATGGCACAGTAAAAGTAAACTGGATTTGGAGGCAAAAGTAGAATTTTGAATGGAGACTCTCACTTCCTCGATGCGGTACCACATCGGAAGCAAACTCGCCCCTTCTCAATTTCCTCATCTGTAAGGACACTGTTTCATAGAGTTGTGATGATAAAATAAAATTATTCATATATATTAGTGCATTTTGCAAACTATAAACTATGCAGATATTAGGCAAATAGCATTCAAACAGTGGGGTAGGGGTCTGTATAACAAAGCAAACTTGTTTGTTATGTGTGTATAGCCTAAGGAGCAAAACTCTTGAATTCCAATGCCACTTCTACCAGTCTAGGTGCATGATTTGGAACTAGTTTCTTATCTCCCTGTGAGATGTACATGATATTAACACATAAAGCTCTAAGAACAGTGTCTGGCACATAAACAGCCCCTCAATACACTTTGGCAACCATTTGTTGTTATTGTTATTTACTCATGTCCGGAAAGGACAGTTTTATTTCCTAGTTATAAATTACTTATACAGAAATCTATGTGTACCACATCAAATTATATTTTAGGCCACAGATTAATGCTACCGGATTAATACAAATCCAGATATTAATTAGCCTCAGTGATCTACAGGAGAAATGTATAAAAACTTCCCATAAAAGTTTACATACATAAAGTGTGTCAATTAACTATGTTGTGGTGATCACCTACTTTTTAATATGACAAAATTGCATAATTTTAGAACATATAAAGAAACTAAGGCCCATCCAGAGCTATTAAGTGACTGGCAAGAGACTATACTGCTGCTTATGAGAGAATCACAACTCATTCTTAGTTCCCAGGTACAAGGCCACACCCACTACACCACACCCTCCCTGAGGCAAGAGAAATCATCTCTCTTAAGAATTGTTTAATTTTTAAATGAAAAACAACATACACAACACAACATTTTTTTAAAGTTTTTAATTAAAATCAATCCTACTTACAAATTTTTAAAACCAATACTTACAGCCACTGCTCTTGGACCCTCAAGTCCTGGCTGCTTTGGTAGCTCTACAAGGCTTTCAAGAGAGATCTTTTTAATTAATATTTAGCAAGTCTTGTACTGTTTCCAATAATAGGAGCCAACACTACAGCATACAAAAAAATCTAGCCTGGATAGAAAATGTCATAATTTAGAAAACATCAGGAAGAATACTCAGAAGGATTTCACCTCAGCAGTGGTGCGATAGCCCTAGACTCAATGTCACACTGCTCCTTTCTAATTTAATGCAATATCTGAAAAGATCCAACTGTTTCCAAGTAACTTAAATGAGTTACTTAAAGGAACAGCAAGCACAAAATCCAGCACTTAAATGTTAAAAATTTACAGCGTTTGTCATCCAATCAAAAGCAACAAGGCATGGAAGTTTCTAAGAGAATACTACAAGGCAAGACAACATGACTGATAATGAAGAGAAAAATCAACTAATTGAAACTGGTGCAAAAACAGAACAGATGACGAAATGAGTAGACAAGAACACTGAAACAGTAAGTATAGCTGTAGTTCACAAGTTCAAAAAGTTGGGAAAAGATTGAGCATGGTAAGTAGAGAAACAGAAATAACGTTAAATCAAGCTTCTAGAGTAAATCCACAATATCTGAGAGGCAAGATACACTGGATAATAATAATTCAACACAAATTAGTTATAATAGAAGAAAAGAATAATGAACCTGAAGACACAGCAAGGCAAATTATCCAGAATGAAACACAGAGAGGAAAAAGACAGGAGAAAAAGGTTAACAGAGCATGAGTGAGCTATGGGATGATTTTAAGCAGATTAATACATGTAATTGGAGTTACCAAAGGAAAGGAGAGAGATTGGAAGACAGAAAAAGAAGTAGCCAAATATTTTCCAAATTTGATGAAAACCATCAATCCACAGATTTAAGATGTTCAAAGGACTTCAATCACAAAAATCGAGGAAATAACACTAAAATGCAACATAATCCAATTACTTAAATCCAGTGAAAAAGATAAAGTCTTAAAAGCAGTCAGACAAAAGAAAATATAGGTGGCCCGCCATATACATGGGTTCCCCATTTATGGATTCAAACAATGACAGATAAAAAACATTCCTGAAAAAAAAAAAATGGATGGTTGCAGCTATACTAAACATGTACAGACTTTTTTCTTATCATTATTCCCTAAACAATGAAATATAACAACTATTATATGGCATTTATATTGTATTAGGTACTATAAGTAATCTAAAGATGATTTAAAGTACATAGGAAGATGTGCATAGGTTATATGCAAATGCTACATGCCATTTTATATAAGGGACTTGAGAATCCGTGAATTTTTATATTTTCAGGGGCCCTGGAACCAATCCCCCACACATAGCAAGAGATGAAGGTACTATGTACACAAAAAAAAACTATAAAAATAACACCAAATAAGGCTTGGTGTGGTGGCTCACACCTGCAATCCCAGCACTTTGGGAGGCTGAGGTGGGCGGGTGGATCACTTGAAGCCAGGAGTTCAAGACCAGCCTGGCCAACATGGCAAAACTTTGTCTATACTAAAAATACAAAAATTAGCCGGGTGTGGTGGCACACACCTGTAATCCCAGTTACTCGGGAGGCTGAGGCACAACCCAGGAGGTGCAGGTTGCAGTGAGCCAAGTTCACACCACTGTACTCCAGCCTGGGTGACTAAGTCAGACTCTGTTTCAAAAAAGGAAAAAAAAGAATAACACCAAATAGATCGTTGTAAAAAAAAAAAAAAAAATGGTTGCTGGAAGACAGAAGATAGTGGGGAAATGCTATAATATATTTCAACAATAAAGGAGAAATAAATATTTTTTCAGATATACAAAAGCAGAAAGAATTCAACACCAGCAGACCTTCAAGGTAAGAACTGATAATGGAAGATCTTCAGATGGAAAGAAAAGAACAATAGATAAAAATCTGAATCTACTTAAGAGAATGAAGAGTATCAGAAATGGTAACTATATGGGAAATATAAAAGACTTCTTACTAAGTCTTTATAAAAAATAATTGACTAAAGCAAAAACAAGAGTAGTACATTGTGGGATTCATAACATATGTAGAAATAAAATGTATGACAGCAACATCACAATGGTCAAAGAGATATGAAAAGTATATTGTGGTAAAAATTTTTATGCTACATGTGAAGCTCAGTAATACTTCAAGAAAGATTCCAATACGGTAAAGATGGATACCAGAAACCCTAAAACAAACATAAAAAAAAAAAAAGAATTACAAGTAATAAGCCAACAAAAGAGATAAAATGGAATAATAAAAAACTCAATCCAAAAAAAGGCAGAAATCAAGAAAAAAGGGATCAAAGAATAGACAAAAATGGTAGAATTAAATCCAACCATAGAAACAATCACAATAACTGTAAATAATCTAAATAACCCAATTAAAGGGGAGAAACTGTCAAATTGGATTTTTTTAAAAGCAGTATGCAACCGTAGGTTGCCTATAAAAAATATTCTTCAAATATAAAGAAACAAATTGGTTTAAAGTAAAAGAATGGACAGGACATTGTGAAATTGTATTTAATGCCACATAAGTGTATACTTAAAAATGGTTAAAATGATAAATTATACGTTATGTATATTCTACTGCAATAAAAAAAGATTTGTAAAGAAGTAAAAAGTTGGAAAAAAAACTTACCCAGTAATACTAATTGAAGTGACTATACTGATATCAGACAAAATGGAATTCAGAACAAAAAATACTACAAGAGACAAAGTCATTTCATAATGATAAAGGAGTCAAATCACCAAGAACATAAAAATCTTAAACATATATACACCCATAACAAGTCTTCAAACATGCAGCAAAAACTGAAAGAACAAAAAGAAACAGGTAATTCCATAGTTAATAGTCTAAGATTTCAATATCCTTGTCTTAATAACTGGTAGAACAAGTAGACAAAAACACCATAAGAGACTTGAACAACACCATCAACCAGCTTGAACTAACTGACATGTAGATAGCACTCCACCAAACAACAGCAAAATAGACATTTGTTTCAAATACACATAGAACATTTGCTAAGATAGATCATCTCTGGGTCTCAATACATTTATAAGGATTGAAATCACAAAAAATATATTCTCTGACAAAATGGAGTTAAACTTAAAATAAGAACAGATATACATCTAGAAAATCCCCAAATATTTGAAAACTAAATAATTGATTCCTAAATAATACATGAGTCAAAGAAGAAAACAATAGAAAAATGAGAAAGTATTTTAAGTTGAACAAAAATGAAAATACAACATTTCAAAATTTGTAGGATGCACCTAAACTAGTAAACTGAGGGAAATTTATGGCACTGAATGCCTGTAATAAAAAGGAAAAATGGTCACAAATCAGTTACCTTAGCTTCCACCTGGAGAAACTCGAAAAAGAACAAATAAACAGGAGAAAATAATAAAAGACCACAACAGAAATCAATGAAATAGAAAACAGAAAAGTTAAAAAAAAAAATGAAGCCGAAAGCTAGTTCTTCGAGAAAAGAAAATTTAAAATCTCTAGCCAGAATGATTTAAAAAAACACAAAGAAGTTTCAACATACCAATTAAAAGGATAATAAAGGGATGTTATAAACTTTATGCTAATAAATTCTAGAACTTAGATAAAATAGACAAATTCCTTGAAAGGCACAAATTACCTAGGTTCACTCAAGAAGAGGTTAGCCTAGGCTAAACCAGGCATGCACCAGGAACGCTGTCATTTCAGTAAAGTGAGGACACTTGCCCGGAGAGTGAAAAGACCTTGGCTAAGTAGGAGATGTAGCTCAGAGGATGAGGACTCTGGAGCCCTGAGACTCCACACTTTTGTGTTATCCGTCTACTACAGGATGTGAATGAGATGTCATCCACAAACAACCCCACGCTGGGCCAAGCACAGACACAGTCCCCACTTTCTCCTCTGAGTTTGCCTCATTCATTCATCCATTCACCATTTACTCCTGACCCACTATGTGCCAGGGATATGCTAGGGACAAAATGGTGATCAAGACATCGGCCTTGCTCTCAAAGAAAAAGAAGAAAAAGAAAAGGATAGCCCCTTTTTAGTAGACATAGATAGTCCTAGGTAGTTCTATATCTATTAATGAAATTGAATTTGTATTTTAAAAACTTCCCACAGAGAAAACTCCAAACCCAAAGCCTTCACTGATAAAGTCTATAAAGCATTTAAGAAAGAAATAATAATAATTCTACATAAATTAATCCAGAAAATTAATGGCTTTCAATTCCAAAGGCAAGCAGAAATGTTACAAGAAAATTACAGACTAATATCCCTCACGCATATAAATGTAAAAAGTATTAACAAAATGTTAGCAAACTGAATCCAACAACACATAAAAAGGACAATATATAAAAACCAAGTGTTTCCCCCAGAACACCAGGTTGGTTTAACATTCAAAAATCTACATAAATCCATCATATTACCAGGCTAAGAAAGAAAAATTAGAGGGTCACCTGAATAGATGTGGTAAGAGCATTAGACAGTACTCAACAATGACTCTGATAAACACACTCAGTAAATTGTGGAATTTCTTCATCTTAATAAAGGAATCAATGAAACCCTACCTAGTGGTAAAAGAGTGAATGATTTTACCCTAAGATGAGGAAAAAAGCCAAGGATGTTTTCCATCACCCCCTCTATGCCAGATTGTACGGAAGGTTCTAGCCAGTGCAACAAGGCAAGAAAAAGAAGTGAAAAGTATCCGGATTGAGAATAAATTTTCAAAAGGTAAAAATGTCATTATTTAAATGTGACATAAGCATCTATGTAGAAAATTCTACAGAATTTGCAAAACAGCTATTAGAGCTAATAAATAAGTTTAGCTACACTGCGAGATCAATATACAAAAATTAGTTTATTTTTATATGCTAGCAACCAACAATCTGAAATTGAAGTTTTTTTAAATACCATGTACCTTAACAAAAATTATAAAGTACTCAGAGATAAACTGGACAAAAGGTTTTCCAGACTTATACAAAGAAAATTTAAAAACTACCGAAATTAAACAAAGAGATATGCCATGTTAGTGGACTGAAAGACTCCATAAAATATTTCATTGTCCCCAAATTGATGCAATCTCAAACTAAGATCCCTGCAGGTTTTTTTGTAAAAATTGACAATCTATTTCTAAAATTCATTTAGAAATGCAAAGACTTAAAGTGACGAAACATCTTTGAAAAAGTAAAATAAAGTTGAAGGACTTCACTACCTATCTTCAAGACTTAGTATAAAACTACAGAAATCAAGACAATGCTGTATTGATATAAGACTAAACAAACAGATAAATGGAACAAAATAGAGGTCCACAATAGACCCAGATATTTATGTTCAATTGATTTTTGACAAAGATTCAAATGGAGAAAGAACAGTCCTAACAAACAGTACTTGAAGAATTAGATACTGTATCTTTTAAAGAACCCTAATCCACACCTTGTGCATACACAAAAATATCTCAAAATGAATAAATACATCAATATAAAACCTAACTATAAATATAAAACCTCAAAACTATAAAACTAGTATTAGAAAACATACAAAACTCTTTTAGTATTTAAGTTACACAAGGCAGAGATTTCAGAGATATGAAACCAGAAGTAAAATCCATAAAAGAAAAAAAAGGACAAACTTCATGAAATTTAAGAAAATCTGCTCTCAAAACTAGAACTCTTATACACTGCTCTCATGAAAACAAAATGGTCAACTACTTTGGAAGATAATCTGGAACTTTCTTTAAAATATATATATTAAACACCTACAACATGATAGCACATGTCTACATAAAAATCTGCAGATGAACGTTCACAGCAGCTTTATTTGTAATTGCCCAAAACTGGAAACAACCCAAATGTCCATCAGCAAGTGCACAGATAAAGAAATCGCAGTATATTAAAAAAAGAAAAAGAAATTATGGTATATCCATACAATAATTCACCAATCAGCAATAAAAAGGAATGAATTAGTGAAGCATACAACAACATGATGGATCTCAAAATCACAATGCTGAGTGAAGGAAGACAGGCCTCCCACTAAACCTCCAAAAAAGAGCACACAGTGCACAGAATTTTTAGGCCAGTGAAACTACTTTGTGTAATAATATAACACAATGGTAAATACATGTCACTAGACATTTGTCCCAAGCAACAGAATATATACCACCAAAAGTAAACCCTAATGGTTTATTAAACTTACGGACATTAGGTGATAATGATGTGTAACAGATGTACCACTCTAATGGCAGATATTGATAATAGTGGAGTGTGTGTAACAGAGCATGTGTGGAGGTAGGGAGTATATGGGAAATCTCTGTGCCTGTCTCACAATTTTGCCAGAACCTAAACCTACTCTAAAAAAACAGAATCTATTTTTAAAAAGGGAGAAAGAGAGAGTGAGTGCAAAAGCACATACTGTTTGATTGATTCCATTTATGCAAAATTCTAGAAAATGCAAACTAGTCAATGGTGACAGAAAGCAGATTAGTAGCTGCCCAGAACCACTGGGGGAGAGAAGGAGAAAAGGATTTCTGAGGGACACAAATTAGGAGTGATAATGAACATGTCTCCTAATCTTGATTTTGGTGGTTTAACCAGTATATACATATGTCGAAACTTTAAATATGTGCAGTTTATTCTATATCAATTACACCCCATAAAGCTCTTTAAAAAGGGAAGAAGAGTAAGTAAGGATTACTTAAATTTGGTTGAACTTGCCTATAAAACTGGGCCTGCTGTCATTTGACAGATGGACTTTTCACTATCATTCATTTTCTTTCATTGTTTTATTCAGATTTTCTGCTTCTTGAAGCAATTTAAGTAATGCCTATCTCTCTAGATATGTATCAACTTCATCTAAGTTAGTTCTCAAATGTATCGTATTTTCTTAGATATTAGTAATTCATGTAGTATGTCCCCTTTTGTGTCCCTAATACTGGATCACACATAATTTACTTCTCCCTTCTTACATTCTCATCATTCTCCAGAGTTTTAGCTTTATATTCATTTTAGAACAAAAAGTAGTATTTAAACCAATAACTTAGCGAATTTTCCAATACACTTTATCAATTCTGTGCCCATCCTTGTTTGTTTGCTTGTTTTAATTAAAAACTAGGCCAGGAGCAGTGGCTCGCTCCTACAATCCCGGCACTTTGGGAGGCCAGTGCAGGCAGATCACCTGAGGTCAGGAGTTCCAGATTAGCCTGGCCAACATTGCGAAACCCCATCTCTACTAAAAATATAAAATTAGCCAGGCGTGGTGGCACATGTCTGTAATCCCAGCTACTCAGGAGGCTGAGGCAGGAGAATCACTTGAACCTGGGAGGCGGAGGTTGCGGTCAGCATCGCACCATTGCACTCCAGCCTACGCAAGAGTGAGACTCCGTCTCCAGAAAAAAAAAAAAAAAGAAAGAAAGAAAGAAAAAAAACAAAACCTTACTTCTGGTTTCACTTTTCTTCTTGCTAAAGAGCAGCATTTAACAGTTTCCCTGGTGAGATTCCATGGATGGTAACTCTCTTGGTCTTTCTTTATATCTGAAAGTATCTGCATTTTTCGTTCACTTTTGAATCAAATACTAACTGGGTTTAAAAATCAAAATTAACTATAACTTCCCCTTAGCGTTTTGAATATATTAGTATATTATTCTCCTGTTTTCTAGCATCTATTGTTGCTAATCTTTCTTTCGTAGGTAATTGGCATTTTTTTGTTTTGTATCTCAAAAATGTTTTGTTCCTCTATATCCCTTAAATTCTACAATGTCAACATGATGGTACTACTCAATATATCTAAACCCATCATTCTTTAAATAGGAAGATTCTCAATTCTTGGCTCTTTGCATTTTGCTTCTTGGCCAGGTACAGAGGCTCATGCCTGTAATCCTAACACTTATGGGAGGCTGAGACCTCAGGTGGATGGCTTGTGCCTAGGAGTTTGAGACCAGCCTGGGCAACATCGCAAGAATATGGTCTCTATACACACACACACACACACACACACACACACACACACACACACACAAACACACACACATACACACACAAATGTATTAGCAGGGTCTGGTGTCATGTGCCTGTAGTCCCAGCTACTCGGGAGGCTGAGGCAGGAAGATCACTTGAGGCCAAAAGTTCAAGGCTGTGTTCTCTTATTAGACATATGTTGGAACTCCATCTATCCTTCAAATCTCCCAAATGCCTTTTACAAAATCTTTTGTCTCTTTATGATACATTCTGAGCGAATTCCTTAATATCCTCTTCTAATTCATCAATTCTCTTTTTAATTGTGTGAGGTCTAAAGTCCATCCCCTCTATTAAGTTTATTATTTCTATGACCATATTTTTCATTTCCAAAATTTGTAACTGGTTCTTTTTCATGTCATTGTTCGTATTCCATTTCTGCATATCTTGGGAGTATTTTTAAACATCATTTTTTATCAATGTAATGCCTTTATTTATCCCCTTGAGTATTCTGAGTATGCTTCTTTTAATTTTTGACTGACTTTTCTGTAAAAATTCATCTCGTCTGGGATAAATTTTTGTTCTCATTGTTGATTTTGTTAGCTATCTTTCTTGGTATTTATTTTCTTCCAGTATTTTGGTATTGCATTTTGAAGGCTAATTCTAAGTGAAAGGCTTTTCTTCTTTGCTTCTCTCACTCTCCTTTCTCTCCACCTGTGCTCACCTTTCCCTCCATAGTGTTTCTGCAGCTGCCTCCACCAGGATCCCTGTGCTACTGTCCAGGACCAAACCTCAAAATTGTAACATGGAACACCACATTTTCTCCTCATCATTGTCTCCTCACAATCAGTCAGCCTGATTCAGTTTCTATTCTTGAAATTGAATCTATCTCCTCCTGCCCCTCAAGACCCACAGCTCCATATAAACTGGAGCCTCCATGTGGAGCCGTTATTTAGTTTCCTTTTATAGGATGGATAACTTCATCCCTGCCCCTGGCTTTAAGCAATGAGCTTAGTTATGGTCCCATTTCAAGTGGTAAACTTTCAGTCCTAGTACTCTATGGGAGCTAAATCTAGCTTTCTCTTTCTCCACCCAGAGCCTCTGCAGCACCATCGCTTCAATCCAGCTTACTAGCCCTTTATGTTTAGTTAGCTTTCGGGTCTACAACACTATCTTGTCTGTAAGCCCAGCTAGAACTTTTTTCTTTAATCCTTTTAATGCATTATATCTGCCATTCCTATGAATTTAGAGCAGAAGGTATGTACAAACTGTGAGCTTACTGTACCATCTTGACAAGAAGGCACAGATGACTTCTTTAGGGTAAAAAGTCTTAGCAGGAGATTCACTAGGTCAAAACGTATGCACTATTAAGACTTCTGATTCACATTGCGAAATTACCCTCCAGAAAAATGCTATGGTACATGTCCATCAACAAATAATACCCAGCTCTTCATATATTCAAACATTCCTTATTATCAAACTTTTAAATCTTTGGCAAGTTCATAAATGGAAAAACAAGTTTGCTTGCTTTAATTTACATTTATTTGATTGTTAGGATGAGTAACGTTTAATATGTTTGTGACTTTGCAGTAGCTCTTTTGTGAAATGCCTGTTCATGCCTTTTGTTTATTGTTTTCTAGGTATTTTTCTTTTACTGTTCTGAATCTAAGAATCTATACTTTATTTGCATATAAAGACAATGAATCTGGGTTTTGTCCCATTTGATCAGTTAGAATTTTTTTTATTTCTCATTTTATTATGAGCACCTTTCTGTTTGTTTGTTTGTTTGTTTGTTTGTTTTGAAACGGAGTCTCGCTCAGTCACCCAGGCTGGAGTGCAGTGGCACGATCTCGGCTCACTGAAAGCTCCGTCTCCTGCATTCACGCCATTCTATTATGAGCACCTTTCTAACAAAGTACTTAGTCCCTAGCAGAGTTCACTTCTCTTGATTCAAGCTGTAATATTATATTCTAGCATTTTTAAAATGTAGTCCCTAAGACAGCACCTTTCACTATAACTCATAGTTTTCCATATATTCTACAAAGTTAGCTATAGCATTCCTTAATCTCACCAATTTCTCTTCCAAGGGAAATTTTTTTTAATAAATAAAAACAACAAGTACAAAATAATGTACTTCAGTTCTTCAGATAATTTGAATATCAAATTATATTTGTCTCACAAACTTGGTCTTAACTTCTTAGCTATAATCGTCAATTTTAAGAACATAGTCCAAGTTTCAAAAGGGAAAAGAAAGTCTCCTGAAGAGAAAAATGTATATGATGAGAAGCAAAAAAGAAATAAAGGTTAGGGAGTGATCGTGGAAATAAAACTTTAGGGAAGGGTGGTTTATAATATTCTGAAAAATATATTAAAATCAAAGACATAAGTAAAAACAAAATAAAATGCTGGATCCTTTACTAAGGGCCAAAGACTCAGATGGAACAATTCTAACTTCTTTTGACCCTATTCAAACTTCTTTTGACTCCATTAGCTGTAACTCACTTGCAAACTATTAATAAAATTTCCCAGCTCCAAGTAATTCTACTGAAAACAAAGATAACAACTTACCCAAGATTCTTCCTCACAATCAAATACTGTCCATAATTTTGTAAGTGAATACATGACCAAAGAAAATACCATTCCAAACCATAAAAGAAAGATAACAGAACTAATTAAAATTCCTTCCTTGCCATTCTACCTACATTCTAGCTCCAAGGACCTAATGATACACCCCTTGACATTTCCAGGAGGAGAAACTCCTCCACTTGGCCACACCTGTTCAGATGAAAAAGCCAAATAAATTCTCTCAATCATATTGCAGCATATTTTCCACCTTGAAATCTTATACTTTGGTAGTCTTCTCAAGGTTCAGAGGATAGAGCTCCATGAGATTTCACCACGTGTTCTGCCTGACTTAGCGTTAGTATGATCAGACTTAGCACTTTCCTGCCAAGCATCCAACTGTAAATAATAGCACGAGGTCAGCAGGATTTCTGGCTTCTTTTTGTAATTTTACAAAGCTTTAGCCATTAAGCCATGATCAGACAACCTGCCATGGGAAAGGAGATGCACACGGTGTTGCAGTAAAGTCACTATAAGTGACCTCAGTGACTGTCCATTTAATAATCCTTTGCCCTCTACTGTCGCTGTCTGGCTTTTGGCTGTTTCCAAAGCACAGGCTGTATAAATCAGACATTAAATACTTCCCCCTGTATAGGCACAGCTGAATTATACAAGATATGACATGTTACTTTAACAACAACAACAAAAATCCCTTAGCTACTGACACAGCTACATCGACTATCAGTTTTGCCTAATAGTGATGAAAAGTGAAAGAAAAATACCTAAAAGAATAACTTATTTAGTAACTATTTTAGAGGTTTATAATACAAAATAGGTATTTCTCTTTGTTTCCATTTATCCATTCTCAAGATTCTGGAAAGTCAGTATACACGCTTTATTATCATGCTTTCTTGATTGAAATGTTGCATAAAACTCTAACTTCATCAGCATGTATTTAATCTTATTTCAATATGTGCATTTTCTGTTCTCAAGTTTCCTCTTGCAATTATATCACTAATGAAAAATTACCATTGCTGGATTGTTTTATAAAAAGTAAATGGTCATTGTAATAGTTATTCTTCTGCATATATTCCAAGACTTGCAACCTAACCTAACCATCATATATGTAATTTCATCATGCTGTAAGATATAAAACTTCAATCTGAGACATAATAACGAAGGACCAGGCTCTCCACTGAGTTATTTGGATTTTAACTGCAGGTGTATAGGTATCTCTTTAAGTAGCCAACAACCACCTACAACCACAAAGAAAAAAGGTGGGAGAGTACAGCCTAAAATAATGATGAAGAGCACCAGCTCCAGAACCAGAGCTTATCCTGTCTACTTAAGGTTACTGTGTGACCTTGAGCAAGTTACTTAACCTCTATGTGCCTGAGATTCCCTATCTGCATCCTTTCTTTCCCCACCAAACTTCCTAAAGAGCAATTTAAGATAAATGCCAAGAATTCCTACTGTTTCTTTTGGCCCTAACCCCTATGAGAATCTGGCTTCAACCACCACCATTCTGCTGAAACTGTTCTTCCCAAGGCCAATGGCCAACTCATACTTGCTAAAACCCAGAACTATCCTCTTGGTCATTAGGGAAACACTGGGCACAGTCACTTGCATCTCTTTCTCAAAATCCTCATTTCCCTTGGTTTCTGTGACATCCTCTCCCTTTTATTCCTATAACCTAAGCTCCCTTCTTCTCTGTCTCTGTTTCAGGTCTTTCTTCCTCTGCCCTTAATAGCAGACACTATCTGCATCCTTTCTTTTTCTACTAAACTTCCTAAAGAGCAATTTAAGATAAATGTCCAGAATTCCTAAGATCATCAGATAAATCCCACTCTTCTAACTCTACAAAACATTCTTCCTTTAGGCAATCTCATCTTCTTAAAATGAGTTCATTACCGATAACTCTTAAGTCCTCATCTCTATTCCAAACCTATATTTGAAACTGTCTTCAGGATATTACAACATGAAAGTCCTCACCTGCCAGCACCTAAGATTCAATAAGACCAAAATCAAAGTCAATATTTTTCTTTCCTGACTGTCTTAAATCTGTTTCTCCTATTTTTTTTTTCTGCTTTATTTTGGTTTTGTTTTCTTTTAGAGATGGGGGTCTTACTCTGTTGCCCAGGCTGGTCTCAAACTCCTAGGCTCAAGCAATCCTCCTGCCTCAGGCCCCCAAAGTGCTGGGATTACAGGTGTGAGCCAACATGCCCACCCTGTTTCTCCTGATTTTAATCTTAAATTAATGTCGTCACTAGCCAGTCACAAAAGGACAAATACTGTATGATTCTACTTAGATGTGTTACCTGAAATAGTTGAATTTGTAGAGACAGAAAATAGAATGGTGGTTGCCATTCTATTTTGGGGGAAGGTAGAAACAAGGAGTTATTGTTTAATTGGTACAGTTTCAGTATGGGCTGCTGGAAAAGTTTTGAAGATGGATAGTGGTGGTGGTTCCACAATAATGAGGATGAACTTAATACCACTTGTTAAATGGTTAAAAAAATGGCTAAGGACTAAAATTATAAATTTTATCCTATGTGTATTTTACCACAATTAAAAAAATATATAGTAATATATACGTATATATTATAAAATGTATATGTATACATATATACAAAATACAAAATATTTATGTGTATATATAACTATACACACACAAACATATTATATATTTGTATATGTACAAAATATATGTATATATAATTTATGTTATAATTTTTGTGTATATATATGTATATATCTAATTTGTGTGTATATATATATATATACACACACATTTATATAATTTATCTGGAATATACATACATATACATGTTTATGTACATGTATACATGTATACATACATATACGTGTGTGTATATATATATATATGTATGTATGTTCCAGACACTATAAACAGTTTATATCAAAGTCAAAAACAAAAACAAAAATAAAAAACCAGGTATAATTTGAAGAAATCAAAAAATTCAGAAAGGCTGGGGGAAAAAAATCAAAACATTCATATGTAATTGACATTATTTCTAAACTACATATGATCTTAAGTGTCTGAGGCTACATATTGTTCTCCAAATAGATCAACCATACATGATTTTTTGGCATCACGAAATTAGAACAGAAAAAAATGTTAATAATTGCCTAATCTGAAATGACAGTATTCTCTAGCTTCAAAGTTAGGAAACTTTCATCAAATTCCAAGAGAACGGTCAAGTTTTTCTAGGCTGAAAATGCAGAGGAATCTTACTCACATTAAGTCTAAACCACAAAGAGACTTACAGCTCCATGACAGCTCTCTGAAAAGACAAGTAGTACTTGTTGCTTTTGGAGAACAACCTAACTCATAAGGAGGAAAAAACTGCTCTTTGCCTATATCCTCTGAATATTTTGCAGATCTGAGCTCATGTTGCAGTTCATTAGAGCTCTGTTATTATATTAGACACAAGGTTATGCCAATGGTTCCATTTCCAGGGTATCTCTCTCATCCATAAAATACAATCCAGGCTGAAAAATCTGGCACTTGAAGTCCTCACTTGAGAGAATATCTTCATGTTTTACATATGTAGATGAGCATATACAGATAGATAATAACTATAAGTAATAATGAATAATTTTAAGGTGCATGACTATAACAGAATTTAAGAAAGCTTTCATCACTTTGCAATGTATTTCAGCTTTACAAATGTCCTAGAGTCTTAAACTAAAATATTTCACTTCCAAAATGAAATTTGGCACTTGGTTAATTTATTCAAACACCTGGTTCCTATTACTTACACAATATGTCTGAATGGGAAAATACAGTGTATTTACAGACTTACTTATAGAGGACAGAGTATGTACAAGTAAGAGACACCCAAGGTCTCCCTACCCCTGCTGAGGTAACTACCCCCATGATACTAAAGAAACAGGTAGAATGATAAATAAATGAAGAAGAAATGCCAGTATTAAATATTTTCCAAAAAGCTAGGAGATAATGGAGATAGAGGTCGGGCATGAAAAAGGTCAATTTTTTTTTTTTTTTTTTTTTTGAGACAGAGTCTTGCTCTGTCGCCCAGGCTGGAGTGCAGTGGTCTGACCTCAGCTCACTGCAATTTCCACCTCTCAGGTTCAAGCGATTCTCCTGCCTCGGCCTCCTTAGTAGATGGGACTACAGGCGCCCACCAGCATGTCCGGCTAATTTTTGTATTTTTAGTAGAGACGGAGTTTCACGATGTTGGCCAGGCTGGTCTCATACTCCTGACCTCAAGTAATCCGCCCACCTCGGCGTCCCAAAGTGCTGGGATTACAGGCGTGAGCCACCCCACCTGGCCAAATAAGGTCAATTCTGTATCAAAAGCAGAACAGCATATAGCCAAAGAGGTGGGTGGAAAAAATGTTAAGAGTAGAGAAAGAATGAAGATGAAAGAGAAAGAATTTACAAATGTTAGTTAAGGCTTGAGTCTGAAGAAGATGCATCAGATTATAATTTCCTAAACTCAGGAATCTCTACTTTTTTCCTCCTAATTCAGGGCACATATTCTACAAACGTTGACAGCACATCACTTGATGCGACAGACAAGCCCATTTTGTTTTTTCTTGTTGATCTTCAACACCAATCCTGCTACTCTAAACAAAAGCACGGCATTTCTGAGTACCCACAATATATGGTTAAGTGAAGGAAGGAGACTTGAGCAGGACAGGAAAATAGGGTCAATCCTGGAAGTAGCCAATCACACAGAATCAGCATAACACATATCTGGGTTTGCTCTTCCATAAACCAATAGCAATGAATAATTCAGTGTCTTTGACTTGTCGGAACCTCCATCATTCACTATGGAGTCTGCGCTCATTTGCCTTCTTTCTCATATATTTATTGGCTTGATTTAACTGTAATATCATTTGGCCCACCTGGTCTACTAGGGACATGCTACACAGTCTAAGATGAAAGATGTTTATATGATTAGTTAGATATACCAGACTTACAGATGAGATTTCAACATTAGGCCTCAAATGTAATCTGCTGAAACTGTATGAGTCGGCGTAAAAGGAACAATCAGGCTTCTCCTACTGACAACAATTCCTTTGAAACCTAATACAAAGTAATTTTTTTTTAATTTTTGTTTTTAAATTCTAGTTGGCCAATTTAACTTCGACCAACAGGGATATCTATACTTAATGCTTAAAATCAGGAAAATCCTTAGTATCCTGATCTGTAAAATGAGTGGTAGCAAGTGACCTCTATCTAGAGTGCCTTCCAGGGTGGTGTTATGACTATCGAAATCAAAGTAAGTTGGCCAATATTAGCTGCATTTTCCATTAAGAAGAACCTGTTATCCTGCTTTCCCACTTCCAACAACATCAGAGCCATTTTCACCAGACTTTTTCCCTTTGGCCCATAAGGTGATAGATAGTGCTACTCCCACCAAGACATACAAGTTGTAGGGCAAACGCTGCTGCCCTAGGAATTGAAGGTGTATGCTCTCTTGACAAGGATGGTGTTTCTTTTTCTTTTTTTTTTTTTTTTTTTTTGAGAGGGAGTCTCACTCTGTTGCCCAGGCTAGAGTGCAGTGGTGCGATCTTGGCTCACTGCAACCTCCGCCTCCTGGGTTCAAGCGATTCTCCTGCCTCAGCCTCCTGAATAACTGGGACTACAGGCGCCCGCCATCACACCCAGCTAATTTTTTGTATTTTTAATAGAGATGGGATTTCACCGTGTTAGCCAGGATGGTCTTGATCTACTGACCTCATAATCTGCCTGCCTCGGCCTCCCAAAGTGCTGGAAATACAGGCGTGAGCCACTGGGCCCAGCCCAAGGGTGGTGTTTCTAAGGAACTTATGTTCAAGTCACGCTCAGCCTCTCTACCATCTTATGTCCAAACAGTAGGACAGGAATAACCAGCTTAAAGTTAATGGCTTCAGGGTACCAGCTATTAGCATTTCAGTTTGCTTTTATGTTCTCCCACTCCATTTCTGACTGTTACCTATTAAAACTTCAGAGTAACAGAGACTATCCAAGTGCATCACTAAATTCACAGCAGTCGCAAGGAATCTAGAAAAATAATTCAGACATTCTAAATGCATAACTGATATTAGTGTTTATTTTTAAAAAGGACATTATCTCATAAAGTAGATTTGAGATCATCTCTTCTGAATCCTATTTCATTCAAGAGCCAGTTTTGAATTTTTTTATTTTATTTTCATTATGTTCTGATCTGCCAAAAGATACAGAGTGTGTGTTGCCATTTTGCATTGAATCCATGCTGTCAAAAATGCCTGGAACTGTAGAACCATAGCAGCGCACCACCACGGGCAGCACACACAGCTCACTTTCTCCTCTCCTAGTATTCCTCACAGCTCAAAAAGAGTTGTTTTCTCACTTATGGCTATAATCTCATATTCCAACAAATGCTTTTAAAGAAAGGTCATCATAAAAAAAGAATGTGTGTGTTTGCATGGGGTAGGGGCAGTGTATCAACTTTCTCACACAACCCTCTGAAGCCACTCAACAGTTTTCTCTATGCCAAAATACATTCCAAATCCATCCACTTTTCCCATCTCCACTGCTACCCTCTTGGGGCAAGCCACCACCATCTCTCGCCTACCACACTCCAACAGCCTCCTCCTGGTCTCCCTATTGTCCCCTGCCCATGATCTATCCTCTACAGCAGTCAGAGCAACCTCCTTTAAAAAGTAGGTCAAATCATGTCATTCTCTTGCTTAAAAACTTTTACCTTCTTAATGAGCTCCCACTTTGCATAAAATAAAATCCACACTCTTTAGCATGACTATCTTTCTTTTTTTTTTTTTCTTTTTGAGATGGAGTCTCGCTCTGTCACCAGGCTGGAGTGCAGTGGCGCGATCTTGGCTAACTGCAACCTCCGCCTCCCGGGTTCAAGCAATTCTCCTGCCTCAGCCTCCCAAGTAGCTGGGACTACAGGCACATGTCACCACGCCCAGCTAATTTTTGTATTTTTAGTAGAGACGGGGTTTCACCATGTTGGTCAGGATGGTCTTGATCTCTTGACCTCATGATCCACCCGCCTCGTCCTCCCAAAGTGCTGGGATTACAGGCGTGAGCCACCGCGCCCAGCTGACTATCTTTCTTAATCACAGCAAGTCTCTCCCTCAAATCTCTCTCTCCACCATTCTCAAATCATGTAGGCCTTCTTTCTGTTCTTCAAATGATGTTTCTTCTCCCAGCTTTGCACAACTTTCTCTTTCTCATCAATTCATTCCCCAAATGGCCCAATCCCCGCCATCCTATCAAAAACAGCACTCTCACCCTAGTTGCTATCATATATTCTGTTTATTTATTTGTACTTAATTTTTGTCTCTCTCCCACTAGCATGTAAGCTCCATGAAAGCAGAGACTAAGTATACTTTCCTTTCCTCTTTCATTCAGTAATTATTTTATGTCTACTTCATGTAAGGCATTGTTCGAGTTACTGGGAATAAGCAGTGAACCAAGGAGGCAAAAAAATCCCTCTTCATACGTACTGGAACTCTGCCCTGTTCCTCACTGACTCCCCAGACAGTGATGTGAGCCTTAGGTTTTACTGTGCTTCAGTATGCCTTTTAAAACTATTTTCATTAAGTCAACCAAGTTACTAATGAATAAAATCTATTGAGGCTGGTCACACACATATATTATTAATATATAATGATAATGTCAAAAAGCTTAGCTCTAACTATTAGAGCTGAGTGAGGTCCAAATGCTACTATTTGCCACTCCTCTAAGAAAAAAACTTGTTTCCCAATTCTAACTTCTTTTACAGTTTCTCATAAATCACAACTCCTCCCCACTTTCCCCCACTCTGCACCCCCACATACACTATACCATCTTGGCAAAGGTGAATGAACTGAGTTCGTTGACACATTGAAACAGCTTTGATGTATATGAACATATCTGCAATATCTGAATTCTAACTCCAAATATAGTCCAATTTTTTTTCTTTAATTTGGTTTTATTTTTTAACATAAGGAACATCATTTATCTATGCAATGACTGGTAATGAAACCTACTTGGCAATTACCTGTTAGATTTGTCACACTCAATTTAGCACTTCAGCAATTATAATAAGTAAAGCCCAAATGTGAAATCACTTAAACTTAGTCTCTTTTTCGCTGGTAGGATGCCCCAAGTCCCACCCAGAGGAGCCTCTCCCTGCCAACATCTTGACAGCTCACCTATTTTCAGGTCTGCTGAGCTATGCCTGACTATCTTTCTACCAAGTTAGGGAAAAGGAATCCTGGAAAACCACAAATCCATCTCTTTTGTTCCACAGAAAAAGTATTTCCTCTTGAAAGTCACCATATAACCATACATACTCAATTTATATGCTGAATCTGGTTGAAGAGCTAACCCATATGAAAAGACACAAGGAGAGCCAAATGGGAGTATTACCAGTTTAGGTTATTTATTTGTTGTTTAGCTTTCATTTGTCTACATGATTTCAAGGAGTTTTCACAGTGGAAATGTACAGACAGCAAGTATATTTTGCAGAGCCCCTTGGAACAGAACAATGTGCTGAAAAGTACATAAAATCTTTAAGGATATGAAAGATGCTATGAATATAGAATATCAAGTCCAGGTTTTAAGATGAAACCCTCGTGCTCAACACTCACCCATAAAGCAGGGGCATCTAGCTAGATTTGGCTGCTCATTGCAACTGACTATAGAGTTACTGTTTTTCAATACAGTTTCCAAAGGCCCACCTCAGCCCTGGATTAGAATCTCCAGAAGCAGGGCCTGTATGGTTTCCAAAGCCACTGAGGTGAGGTGATGATCAACCAGGTTTAGAAACCACTGATCTGCAGAACCTAAGACCTGAACTTAAATGTCATCAGAAATCAGGCAGTTAAATGAGCAAAGCAGGAATGTAAAAGACATAGGAAATAATGGAGCACGCATTCAAATTAATTTTTTTTTTTTTCCGAGACAAAATCTCTCTGTCACCCAGGCCGGAGTGCAGTGGTGCGATCTCAGCTCACTGCAGTCTCCACCTTTCGGGTTCAAGTGATTCTCCTGCCTCAGCCTCCCAAGTAGCTGGGATTATAGGCACGTGCCACCACGCCCGGCTAATTCTCTCTTTTTTTTTTTTTTTTTTTTTTGATACGGAGTCTTGCTCTGTCACCCAGGCTGGAGTGCAGTGGCGCAATCTCTGCTCACTGCAAGCTCCGCCTCCCAGGTTCACGCCATTCTCCTGCCACAGCCTCCAGAGTAGCTGGGACTATAGACGCCCGCCACCACGCACTGGCTAATTTTTTGTATTTTTAGTAGAGACAGGATTTCACCGTGTTAGCCAGGATGGCCTCAATCTCCTCGTGATCCGCCCGCCTCAGCCTCCCAAAGTGCTGGGATTACAGGCGTGAGCCACCACGCCCGGCCTGTACTTTTTTTTTAGTAGAGACAGGGTTTCACCAAGTTGGCCAGGTTGGTCTCGGACTCCTGACCTCATGATTCGCCCACCTCAGCCTCCCAAAGTGCTGGGATTACAGGAGTGAGCCACCGCACCCAGCAGTCAAATTAAATTTTTAAAAAATACAGTGGGCCCAATTTAGTCTGCTGCTCTTGATTCTGTTATTTTGGTATTTAGACTGTAACTCCTTGAAGCTGAGCACCATATCTCATTCGTACCTGTGCCTGGTATAGTGCCTGATATATAGTAGGTTAAATTGATGTTTGTTAAATTACTGATAAAGATTTCTGTAAAGAAATTCCAATTCTTCTGACATTATTAGAACTGCCACTCATTCAACCAAAATTTATTACACACCTACTACACACAAGGTTCTAAGGATACTGAGCGTGACTAAGACAGACAAGATTCCTGTTCTTATGGGGTTTACATTTTGGGAGAATGGAGGAAGAGACAGGAATAAACATTCATACATAAATAAGCCCATTTCAGACAGTGATGAATATCATTCAGCATTAAAATGGCTGCACTTTGTGTCGAAGGTTTAATGAATTTCAGACACACAGAAGTCAGTGGCTTCTGAGGAGCTGAAGAATACTCACGATTTGTACAGCCTGAGCTCTGCCACTATACCAGTTGAATGACCTTGGACAAACCACTTAATCAATCTGGAGGAATTAAATTAAATGATCTCTAAGACTTTCTAGCTCTGAGATTGTATATTCTATTAGGAAAGATGCATTAGCAAAATTTCATACACCAAGATGGTCATGTCCGATCTGGAGTACCCAAATACTTTGAGGTGCCATTCCTCAATAACTGGCTCTCGGCATTTACATATTATCATAAACTGAAAAATTTTCCAAACATTCCATCAGTCCACCTCTACAGTTTACCTCGGCAAAAACCACAGGCTCAGATATTTATTGCCACAGTGGGCAACTGGCATGCCTAGACTAGGCTATGAAGCTGGCACTGTCACAGGTCCCAGGGAAAAGGAAATCAAATATCGAATGTAAAGTGATTATGGAAACCAGAAATTAGTTAAATTCTCTCATTCAATAAACATTATTAAGAGACTGCAGAAAGCCAAAACAGAACAAAAACACAAGCTCTTCCTATAAAGACCTTGGTTGGTGTGGACTCTTAAGCTGGGTTTCAGAGGCTTCATGAACCCCATGAAATTAAATACGAAGTTCTGGGTATATGGGCACTTGTCTGGGGAGAGGGTTCCATAACTTTCATCAGATTCTCAAAAGAGTCAAACTGGGGATACTACTACATAAGACACTTTAGACAAGCTCTCTCTTTGTCATATGAATTCCCTTTACATAAACAAAGAAACTGAGGTGTAGAGAAGTTCACCTGCCGAAACACAGCCAAGAAGTAGCACAGCAGAAATCTGAACTCTGATGTGGCAGTCTCCAAAACCTATATTTTTTCCTCTGTGCTATGCTCACTTATGAAAAAACAAACAAACAAACATGGCTGTTAAAAGGAATGCATCAGTGAAGCCCCCACAGACCAAGCACCATAATCATGTTGGTGACAAAAGCAAATTCAAGCCTATTATCTTTTAGAGGCTGCAGGAGCCAACATTTTGATTTTTTAACCTCTGCCTCCACCAACTAGAATAAGATAATAGAAGAAGTACAAAAGCCCAAACTAGGGTCGATGACTTTAGGGATCCTGTCCATTCAGAAGTCAAAGCATGGAAACCTCCTCAGGCAGCCCAACCCCAAGGTCACTATCCTACACATCTCCAAGGCAGGAATCAGGTAACTTTTCTTCCACCATTGAATGTGGTGGGTGTGCCATATCTCACTTTCCTAACTTGCCTGTGGGCCTAACTCTTGGCTCTGACCTTTCATATTCACACAAATGGCTGTTTACGTTTCATGAGTCATGTCACATTTACATAAAAAGGCAACCTGAAAATTATCTGCTATAAATGACGGAATCTGAAATAAAGATCCACTTATGTATTGTGCCATAACAGAAAGAACATGGTCTTTGTAATCAGCATTCAGTCCAAATACCAGGGACTACTAGCATTTAGTAGCTGCGTAGCCTTGGGTAAGTTACTTTACCTCTCTGAACCCTGATTACTCAATTGGAAAAATAGGGATAATTATATCTCAGATTTTAATAATCAGCAAAGATTTAGTGAATGCCTACTATGTGCTAAGCACTGTTCTAAGCTCTAGGGGCACAGTTGGGAATGTGACAGATAAGATTCTTTCCCTCATAAAGCTTATATTCCTGGTAGAAGAGACAGAAAAATAGCCAAATAAATAAGCTATAAAATATGCAATGATTTTAATAACATTACATTAAAATAGTAATATTTAACAGTTCTTGATTATGTACAATGTGTCAGAAACCATAAAAGATGCTAAGTACTACCTTATTCAATACTTACAATGGAGGGATATTATAATATTTCCATTTTATAAAGAAGAAGATGAAAGTCCTGAAAAGTTAAATCACAAGCCAGTAAATGACAAGGCCGTGATTGAAATCCAGACAGTCTAACAGCAGAAACTCACTCTGCACTGCATCAAGTGATTTAATGAAAATAAAATCTAGGCTGAGTGCGATGGCTCAGTGGCTCATGCCTGTAATCCCAGCACTTTGGGAGGCCGAGGTGGGTGAATCACCTGAGGTCAGGAGTTCAAGACCAGCCTGACCAATATGGCAAAACCCCGTCTCTACAGGTGGGAGAATCACTTGAACCCAGGAGGTGGTTACAGTGAGCCCAGATCATGCCACTGCACTCCAGCCTGGGCAGCAAGAGCAAAACTCCATCTCAAAAAAAAAAGAAAGAAAGTAAAATCTAGTGATGCGGTGGAGGGAAACTGCTGTAGCTCAGCTGGTCAGGGAAGGCACATTGAGTGGGTGTCATTTTAGGCAAGACACAAATCACAAGAAGCCAGGCCCAGACTAAAGATCCGGGGAGAGAGTGTTCCAAGCAGGAAGAACAGCTGGTACAAAGGCCCTAACGAAGAACCAGTCTCGTGGCTTCCAGGGACAGAAAGCAAGCCAGCAAGTCTGGAGCACAGTGCACGAGCAAGGACAGAGTGGCTGGTGAGCTCTCAGAGCTGTAGAACCCAGGTTGTTCTGTCTTGTCAGCCAGAGCAGGAGAAGGATCTCATTCTGTTTGTTATTAAGTCACTGAAGAGTCTTACAGGCAGTGAGGTGACATCATTTGATATACATTTTTAAAATAAATCCAACTTCTGTCTGGAAAGTGGATTATGAGAGAGAGAAGACTATTAAAACTTGAAGTAGGGAGGCCAAATTGGGGGTGCAGAAGTCTGTGCAAGAAATGATGGTGGCTTGGCCAGTAGTAGTGACAGAAGTGGAGAAAACTGTACAGGTTCAGGATATATCAGAAAGTCACCATGAAGATTAGATAAGGGTGTCTAAAACACCTACTAGAGCATCTAACACACAGCAGGCATTTACAAGTGCTAGTTAGCTTCCACAGCTAGCATTAATTAATAAGAGGTTGGAGATAAAACTATAAATTAATGGATATAATGTGCATTATTCAGATGATGGCTACACTAACAGCCGACCCAGACTTTACCACTACACAATATATCCATGTAACAAAACTGCACTGGTACCCCTTACATTTATATAAATAAACAAACTCTGAATTGTACCCGAAATGAGTCTTCGGCATCTCTGCCCCAATTTCTCCAAGGAAGCCCGTAGAAGCTTAGAGTAAATTGGGAGTGCACCAAATTCAAACCACAATAGAGAATTGATCTATTAAAGGAGCTGGACTGTTAAATTAAAACCATTTCTGTGTGCCAAGCTGAAACACAAAGGGATCACTCTTCTTTAACAATAAAGACCAGTTAAGGGGAGACTCTAGTTACACAATCTCCTCCTCTTCACCGTAAGGCACTTAGATGGAATTTTTTTTTTTAATAGAAAAGACAAACTCTTGAGTAAATGTAATAATTGTTTCAGTGATGTGCCCCAACCACCCAAGAAGTTAAAAAAAGAAACTGGAAGATTGGGATTCTTCTGTTACATGATCAGTTAATTGCTGCCTCAAGTCTAGGCTATATTCACACCAGCAATGGGATGATGTTATTTGGGAGATCTGACAGCCATTTAGGAAGCAGAAAGATTGCCTTCCAAATATAAATAAATAAACAAGCAAGCAAACAAACAAATAAAGCAATCAAAGGCTTACAAATGAGGCCAACTGACTCAAAGAATTCTCGCATGTTGCTCAAAATGGGTTCTTTTTTTAGAGAAGGCTTTCCTTAATGTCCCAAATAGGAGGTCCTATTACCTTCTCAGTCATCTCACAAACAACTGATATCTGTGGCACTTGTCATTCATTATTTTTCTAACAGAAACAACAATTCAAAAAAAAAAAATCCACAATCACATTGATTTAGGTTAAACATTTATTATCACCAAAGGCAGGTAAAAAAAAATCCTCCCTGTGCTTCTTAAACTCAAAAAATCAGGCCCCAGGAATTCCGACCCTGGGCTAACAGCAATCTCAGGACAGGAGAGAGAAATTTTCTCCTCTAGGTTGCCTCACTTAGCCTAAGTTCCAGGGTAAAAAAGGAAATTGGCCTTAAAGATATAACTAATAAAACTATTATTCCACTCTTTGAATTTTTAGCTACTCAAATCTTCCTAATTGGTATAGTGCAGTAGATTGGCAAAGGTTCCACAAGATCAATACTATTTTCATAATAATACTATTATTTGCTTTTTTCACTGTGTGGACATTTCCACTGATGGTTTAAAGAATGTTGGGTAAAACTGCAGGTGCCCTGCCACTAATCAAGCCAGTGGTACCAAACTAAACTAGTATTCAGTTTTTTTTAATATCTATTTTCAATTGACAAGTAATACATATTTATGGAGTACAATGTGATGTTTTGACATTTGTATACATTGCGGAATGATTAAATCAAGCTAATTAACGTATCCATCACCTCACATACTTTGTGGTGAAAGCATTTAAAATCTACCATTTTAGCAATCTTGAAATATACATTATTATTAACTATAGTCAGCAGGCTGTTGTAATAGACCTCAAAAACTTACTAGTCACTGTGTTCTTTACCATGCATTCCATTTAAAAGAGAAAGAAAAAGGAAGTTAGTTTCACTTAAGCATGTCCTTGGTAAAGCAGGAAAAATTATTAATTCTATTAAATCTTGAGCTTTAAGTAGCTATCTTTTTACTATACTGTGTGACAAAATAGGAAACATACATAAGTACTTCTGATAAATACTAAAGTAAAATGGTTGTCTCAAAGAAACGTACATGTGTGATTTGAGTTCTGAGCTGAATTTGCCCCATGGAACACCATTTTTACTTGAAAAAATAGCTGACTGACATTTTTCTGGTTAATCAGACTTGAGTATTTGGCAGACTTTTTCTCAACAATTAATAAAGTGAGCTTGCCACTTCAAGAAAAACAACTGACTATATTTGCTGCCAATGATAAACTTCAGATTGTCAAGAAAAATCAGAAATTTAGAAAATTCGTATTTGCTACCTTGAGCTTGGAGCTTCTAAATACTTAAAAACTTGTACCATAAGATCAGCGGTGATATTGATGAGTGTGACCTTTTTTTACATTGTATAATGAAATGCATCAACATTTGGAAGATCTGTATAACTCAGTGACATGATAATTTTCCAAATGATCAAAACGTAATGTTACAAAATCATTTGAATGTAAAAGATGCATTCAAAGTGCAAAAGAGATCAACAGATTTTAATATAACAAAGTAAGAAAAGTTAATTGAGATAGCTTCAGATTCCACACTGCAAGTAAGCTTTAAGAAATTATCACTTATCTAAAGAAAATGGAATAATATTCAGCCTTACAAAAGGAAATTCTGTCACCTGTGACAACATGGATGAATCTTGAATCTAGAGGGCATTATGCTAAGTGAAATAAGCCAGGTACAGATCTCCCTAAAATATGGAATCTAAAAAAGTCAAACTCATAGAAGTAGAGAGTAGAACACTAATTGCCAGAGGTTGGTGGGATAGAGCAGAGAAAGGGGAGATGTTAGTCAAAGGGTAAAAAATTCGGTTTGACAGGAGACCTAAGTTCTAGTGATCTGTTGCACAGCATGCTGACTAGTTAACAGTAATGTATATTTCACATTTGCTAAAATAGTAGATTTTAAGTATTCTCCCCACAAAGAAATAATATGTGGTGATACATACGTTAATTAGCTTGATTTAATCATGCCACATTGTGTACATGGAACATCACAGCATGCCCCATAAATATAGATAATTATTGTCAATTAAAAACAAAAATGTTTTAAAATAGAAGCTATCACTTGACAAGTTTTGGAATAATATCAAAGAAGAATATCTACATTTAATAGCTGAAGAAGCAATTAAAATACTCCCTTTTTCCATTAATGTCTGTGTGGGGCCAGATTTTGTTCATATACTTCAACCAAAACAACATATTTCAACGACTAAACAAAAAAGTATAAGAATCAAGCATCAAGCTAGACAGTAAAGAGATCTGCAGAAAAGTAAAACAATGGCACACTTCTTGCTAATTTTTACATTGGAAAAGAGTTAACTTGTAATGAAGGGGTTTTGCTATTTTTAAATCAATAAAGGCTTTTATAAGTTCCTGTTTTAGTTCCTAGTACAGTAAATATTGATAGGTATAACACATATAAACAAAAGCTTTTTGATTCCTCAATAATTTTTAGGAGTATAAAAGCGTTCTGAAGCCAAAAAATTTGTGAACCTCTGGCCTAAAGCAAATACATAATAGCTGCCTTCTCACACACACAAAAAGCAGAAAGAAGCCAAAGTGAATTTCTTTGGGCTTTATTGTGTAATTCGCTTAAGGCCCATGGGCCTTACTAATTTGCATGTCTGATTTACTCAGAATCCTTCTTCCTCCTCCTCGCTGGCAAGAAACCACAGACAAATTCCATTGCTATTTCACAACACGCACTTCAGCAAACTGCAATGCAGTGGTATGGACGTGGAGCTCATCCAGCCTGGCAAACGGGGATAAGGAGCTCAACTCCAGGGTTTTCCCTCCCAGGGCCCTTTACAAACACTAAATCCACAGAACTCAGCATTAGTTTGCTCAAAGCAAATAGTTAATTTGTCCTTTCAGTAGTAATCAAAAGGACAAAATCACACAGCTAGAGTACCGCTTCAGCCCCCAGATTGACCCTCCACCATCCCCTTTTTCCCAAGCAAGTAGATGTCTAAACCATGAAAAATCAACAAATCAATCCACAACAAATATTTACATTGTCTACATAAAAAGGAGTGGAGGGTATATAGTCATAAAAAGAAAACTAACGATATAGGTAATAAAATTAAAATGCCTTAGTAAACCATGCTATAAGTATGAAGAAAGGAGAAAAAATCTCTGTGCCTAAGCAATCAAAGGAATAAATAAATGAGAAAAGAAAACAGACTATTAAAGGCAGGCAAAAGGATAGCAGAGCTGAAAAGTTAGTAAAGGACAAGACACTCAGACATCAGTGATTAGACCTTTTGGCTAAAATTCAGTTCCAGCAGGGGGAAAATGGAAGATAAGGCTGGAATGATAGATTGCACCCTGATTATGGAAGGTCCTGAAAGTCAAGCTAAGGAGTCTGGATTCTATCCTGCATGTAATGAGGAGCCTCAAAAAGCTTTTGAGAAGGACAGGGGCACAATGGAAGTATGTTTGTTATTTGTTGTTCTGATTTTTAAACACCAATCTACTTATAATATGGTTACGATGAAAGAAACCAAAAGCCAGATAAGGAGACTACTGCAAAAGCCCAGGCAGACAGGATCTGGACCTGAACAAGGAGACAACAATGGAAATGAAAAGGAATCAAGAGTTATATCTAGGTAGGTGGACCTGAAATCTCATATTGTACCAAGACACATGACTAGGAAAGGTGGGGCCATACAAAGAAGTAAGGAAGTCAGTGTCATTAACACATCTACTGAGGGCCCACTAAGCTAGTTGCTGTGCTGGACAGAAAATGCAATACGAGTTGGAGGTAAAGATATTTTATTTTAAATATGCTGGGGGAAGAGGTAGATATGGTGGCACTCAGCACCCTTCCAATCTCCTCTTATTGTGCCTTCCTATGGTGCAGAGGATGAAAAAGTAAACACTATTATTTCTCAGACCCTTTTGCAGCTAGGAGCTCTGGATGAGAAATAAGCTTCACCAATTTAATGGCGGCATGTGAGAATCAGAAGTCAAAAATAAAATGGAGGCCATCACCTTGCTGTTTCAACTTTCTTTGCAGGCAACATAGTCATGAGGTAATAACATTCCAGAATCTGGCCATTCACTTTGTAGTTCTCAAATGCCAGTTGTAATGGTGGTACCTTCCTGATCTCAACTACAACTATGGTTCTGTGTCCTTACAAATCAACAGTTCTAGGAATGACTCCTGATTCTTAGCCCTTCCCGAGTGTGACAGATGAGTGGCTACCCTGGCAAGCCAGTCTGTAATATTGTTTCAGAAGCCCATCTCTGGAGGCTCCACCTTCAGCCCATTTCTCTGGTCCTCCTGATGACTTTATATCAACCTATTTCCCTATCTCACATAGTTTCTGTTTCCTACAACTAAATCCAGCCATATATAAAGGGTTTAAGTAAAAGCAGAAAAACCAAGTGAAAATAGTTGATACACAGTTAAAAGAATGGAACTTAATTAACCCTTGGAAACAGAGCCAGGCCAGAAACAGAGCCAGGCCACAGTGTATGAAAATAGGTACTATCTACACAGATGCAGAAGTCTGAGCCCTCAGACTACATTAATCCATCCTCTGGAATTTCTACAACTCACCTTGGAATCAACAAAGAAAAATCTTCTTAGCTTTCTTAGGTAATTATAGCAACATCTTACATTTACCTGGAGCTTTGAATATAAGCAAAGATATATTGAGAAGTTATTGTTTCACTTTTACCTGGTGGAGGAGACACAAAAGGGTGCGTATTATAATCTCCATTTTAAGAAATGAGAGAATCAAAACACAGAGAAGGCAAACAGTTTGCCTAAGGTCATAGAGGGTAAGTTAGTGGCCCAGCTAAAGTATTTCCTGCTTTAAACCTATTTTCTCCTGTTTGGTTAATTCTGACCACGTTCTAAAATAAATGTTAAAATTGTTGCTACAGAAATATTAGGAGCCTAAGAGGGCTTGTAAAAACCGCAAAGAATTAAATGGGGCCGAACTTATGACCATGGAAAAAATTAAAATTCCATGTGTAATTTTCTTCTCTGATTTTAACCTAAAATGTGGTGCTTGTGGCAGGCCCACTGTTCCTATGACACGCTTCCAGCACTCACAGTTCTGAGTAACAAGTGTCGTCCAATTATTCCAGCAGCTATTCATTTATTTTTCTGTCATTCTATGAGTTGGAAAATTAACAGTGTTGTGTTTACAAACCTTCACTAGGTCCTTACATAAAAGCTCAAATATGTTTACGTTACACACAATTCTGGTCTGAAGAAGCTCAAAAGCCAGTTAATATAAACCTATTCTGAACAAATGTGCAAAAACTAGTCCTTTTAGGCAGAGGTTAAGCTTTGACCTTCCCAACTTTCTCCACAGAATGTACAATCCATCACGTACAAAAACACAGTGAAGATGTGAGGTGTTGGTAAGTACCCCTGTTAGTGAGAAATTCTGCTAATTATTACACCAAATAAGCATAGTTAACAGGCCATGGCCACAAGAGGTGCATGTTTCAGGGCGTTAAATAGCTGCCTAGGGTGGAGAGGAATATATTACACTATGCCCTGTACCAATAAAACAATTTCCCTGACACCTAGAAATCCAGTCAGCTGGAGCAAGATAACAAAAGTGTTCTATGGCGTGGCTGTGTGGAGAATGATACTTCAGTGCCACCTAGCGACTTGCACATTTCAACTTGGGAGTTAAGACAAACTGACAATATCTTCCACCTATGCTTGGAAGCAGGAAAACAGGAGTAGAAGAAATCACATTTTGAGGGCTCCCCACACTAAATGCTTGCTTTTTTAAAAGCATATATATATATTATTCTTTTCTTTTTCTCCCTACCTTGGCCTTTCTAAATAACCACAAAATAGGTATATCTCAGTATGAACTCCTCAAAAAAAAAAAAAAAAAAAATCAAAGGCCCAAGTAATCAGCTGCTTCCCAGAAATACATTTTACTTTACCAATAATCGTCTGACAGAAAGCTCCTTCAAAATTAAATCTTAAGAACATTCCAAGGGAGAAAAGGAGAGAGCAGACAGGTGGTAAATTAAGACTGAAAAGAACTAAAGGCTTTGAATCTGTAAGACAAATATGAAAAGTAGCAAACTTTATATATTAGCATAACACTAATGGTTTAAAAAGTAGGAACTCTGTACCAAGATTTATATGACAATAAAAGACCATGTAACCTGAGTAGTTCCATTCTACCCTTTGAACCAAAATTACTTTTCCCATGGAGACTGCTTCCAAGCTGATGATTTCTAATGTAGATCTAATAGACACACTGAATATTCCTCCTACAAATACAGTTAGTCCCAATTCAACACCAGTGCCAAGGAAATCCATGTCTTCCTCATGTTAATGGTCTAGTGAAAAGAGGTGTGGTATGTATTACCCCAGATACAGTCACGAACAAAGCCAACTTACTGCCTCATGGAGTTTACATTTTAATGTTTGAAGACAAACAAAAAACAAGAAAACAGTAAATCACACGTTGATGATACAGAGAAAAATAAAACAGGATGAAAGAAACAGAGAACGCCAGCAGGTCATGAAGTAGGGAGTGCTATTTTCGGGTAATCAGAGAAAGTCTCCTGAGAATAGGATGTTTAAATAGAGACCTAAAGGAAGCAAGTGAACCAGCCACGCAGATACCCGGGGGAAGAAAGTTCTACAAAAACAGAGAAGAGAAAATACAAAGGCCCATGGCAGGAAGCACTTGCCCTATTAGAGGAACAAAATAGGGGCCAGTCTGGGTGGGTTAAAAAGAAAGAGGAGAAGAGTAGGAGAAGAGGTCAGAAATGATTCAGGGAAAAAGATCAGAAAGAAAGCCAAAGAAGTTGTTTTTGTTATAACAGCAGCTTTATTGAGATATCGTTAACATACCACACAATTTTCCCCTTCAAAAAAGTATACAAGCCAGAAAGTATATTCATAGAGGTATGCAATTGTCACCACTACTTAATTTCAGAACATTTTCACTACCGCAAAAGAAAAAGAAACCCTGTAGCAATTAACAGTCACTCCCCATTCCTCTCTCCCCAGCTCCTGGCAATCACTAATCTATTTCCAGTCTCTACGGATTTGTCTATTCTGTACATGGAATCATGTAATATGTGGCCTTTTGTCACTGGCTTCTTTTACGGAGCATATGGTTTCAAAGTTCAACCATTTTATAGCATGGTACCAGTACTTCATTCTTTTTATTGACAAATAAAATTCCATTGTATGGTTATGCCACATTTTAATTGTACATTCACCACTGATGGGCGTTTGGGTTTTTTCCACTTTTGGCTATCATGAATAATGCTGCTGTAAACATTCATGTACAGGTTTTGTGTGGACACACATTTTCATTTCTCTTGGGTAACTAGGAGTGGAATTGCCGGGTTAAATGGTAACTCTATGTATAACATTTTGAGGAAACATAAAAGAGTTTGAACAGAAAAGAGAGATTTTTTTTTTGTTGTGTTTTGAAGACTAAACTTTGATTGCTATGTAGAGAAAGGCAAGGAAAGAAGCAAGGAGACTAGATAGGAAGAAATTGCACTGATCCAGGAGAGTGATGCTAGTGGCTTGGAGAAGGATGGCAGAAGGAGAGGTTGTAAGAAGTGATTGGATTCTGAATATATTCTGAAGACAGATGCAACAGAATTTGCTGGTGGGTGAAATATGGAATGGGAAAGATGGAGTCAAGGATGTTTCCAGGATTTTTGGTCTGAACAACTGGAAGGATGAAGATGTCCTGTACTGAGATGGAGATGACTGTAGGAGTAACAATAAATATTAGTTCCCTCTCTATTCCCTTCCTTCTCTAGAGATTCCCCACATTCTACCTTCAGAGATGCTTGAAATGTTTAATCATCAGAAGCAGTTGCTATCTTTCTTAATTGCCAATCCCTTTCGCGAAAGTCTCTATCATAGCCCCAACCTATAGCGGAGTCCCTTTAGAGCTATCCTGGATAGTTTGCTTTTGTAATTAACAAATCAAATTCCAATTGGCAGGACAACAGCAAAGTGTATAAGAGAGCAAAAAATAGAAGAACAAAAATCCATCACAATAAGTGGTTTTTCAAACAACGTCTCGCAAACACCCATTCAGAAGTGCCTTGAGTTAGGAGAATAGAAGAATTTAAGAAATCTATCATCCAAGAAGCCAAGAATGACTCAGAAGGAAGACCAAAGCCTAGCCTTCAAACATGATAACTGAAAAAATAGGGCACTTTTCTTCTCTGGCACTGGCATCCGCCAGACCAAGCACCTGGGTTATTCAATGCAGTATCATTCATGTTCTTGGATATCACAGCAGTAAATATTTTATTAGAAAATAAAAGGAGAAAAGAAAAGGGAATCCAAAGGGGAAATTTTCTGAGCTTGAAATGCAAAATGTGTTTAGTTACCTTCAACATACACCTTTTCAAAGCAATCAAAATGTGTCTGCAAACAATAGGAATGTTAAGACCTCTGTAGGCCATGATCCTGCTACTTTTGAAGGCCTCACTCAACATCAAAATAAACAAATTAAATTGTATCTATATTTCACATTAAAAGGTTTCTCTGCAATACAAAATAATTTGAGAAGATTTTTCATTTGAATTTATTTGGCCTTGAGAAACTCAGTTATGACTAATTATAATTTCTCAGCAATCACTGGATAGTACTTGGGAATTCTTGGAAATTCCAAATTCCAACTCACAAAATCTTTTCAAATATAGTAGAGAAGGCAAGGAAAGAAGCAAGTAGGCTAGTTAGGAAGAAATTACATTTTTTTCCATACAAAATGTAACAACTTTGGAAGCTGATATAAGGCTCCATTTTATAAGCATTTAGTTAAACATTTATTCATTTTAATTCTGCAATTTTATGTTTGGAGTTTGGAGTCAATACATTTTTTCAAGTCTCATACATTTTTAGAGACCCCTGAAAAACTCTGCGGCTGAGATGAGTGGCAGCTGTTTTCCTCCTCTTCCTGCTGAGTTCTGGCCAATGGAATGTGAACAGAAGTGATGAGTGCCACTTCCAGGTCTGGCCCATAAAAAACCCCTAAACACATTTCTGCAGCTCTTTTCCCTTTCTTGCTGGCTGGAATAGAGATAACCTAAGGTGACCTTAGAATCCTTGTGTGGAAGATGGCAGAGCCTCCTTCAGCTTAGATCTCTAAATGAATACAGAGAGGAAAATGTCCTACCACCCTGTTTACCTACTCATTACTGTTACATAAACAAGAAATGCATTTTATTATGTTTAAGCCATTATAGACTATTTCGATAGGATTTTTGCAGCAAAAATCCTATCAAGTTAGGGTACGTTGCAGCAGTAACCTACCCTAACTAATGTAAACCCACAGGGCTAGACACAATGCCTGTAGTGTCTCATAGATAAATGGCCCTGATTAATAATTTAGACTTTCATCTCTTTTATTTATGCAATTACTAAACCCTAATAAAAATGATATCTAACATTTGTATCACAGTTGCTATGTACTAAGTTCTGCTCTAAATATTTTACATGAATTAACTTATTTGATCTTCATAACAATGCTCACTGGTGGTTACCATAATTATCCCCACTTGACAGATTATGAAACTGAGGTACAGAGAAATTAAGTACCCTGCCCAAAGTTAAACAACGAGTAAGTGACAGAGCTAGTACTCAAGCCCAAGTAATATGGCTCTGGCAGCCATGCTTTCAATCAATATGCTATAAATGCGGAGAAACAAGGTGAAAACTTGAATTCCAAGGTAGCTTCATTTGCATCTCCCCTCTCACCCAGAAGAAGGAAAGATAAATGGACATAATCGAATATGCAATACCACTTCCCCATGTTTGTCATAGATATGTTTATTGTTAACCTTAAAGAGAACTTCAGCTAACTCAAGACAGTTCTGATTTACTCCGAATCCTGACTTTCAAAAGGCGCCCACCACATATGTGGGTAGATGAGTCCAAAAGTCAATGTAATTATATACTTGCTTTCATGAAAATGCAAATGTCTCTTAAAGCAGCTAATAAGTAAATCTGTACTTTTCCAAAGAAGCAAGGATTAACTTCATTGTGGGTTAAATTAGCTGAACATCAGAAAAGGACATCCAAAATAAACAGTCATGTACTGGTGGTAGCCAGGGGTGATGTGACCAAACGCACACTCGAGGAGGAATTCCAAGGGTGGTTGTGAACATTTTTCTGATTCAAAGTAAACAAAAAAACAAGGCAAGTTTTGACATGGACAAGACACTTGAGATCATAAAAAAGCAGCAGCCTCACCAGCAGGCCACAAATCTAGATTAAATGCATATTTCAGATGACTCATAAACCACCCCCAAAATGACTCTGTGCTCATAAGCTAAACAGAGGCCATTTCTCCACTTACAAAGCTGCCTATCCATCCCACCAAGGTCCTGCTACACGGAGTTGCCCCTTTGTGCATCAAAAGGGAAATTTAAAAGAAGCATTAGATCCCCCGGCATCATCTTCTACTTGGATAAGAAATATCTATTCCATCCCCTACCTCAAAAAAAGCCACAACCCCACTCCTTAGTTTTGTCTCCCTGGAGGCCGAATTGACCAGCAGTCATGTTTCCGAATCAAATGATATTTACACATGCTGTGCCAGGCACTGTACTAGGAATGTTAACATTTATTATCTCTTTTAACTGCGAAGGATTTAAAACCTGAGCTCTATCTGGCAGCTAACCAAAAACACAGGCAGATGTGCAAATGGTCAAAATTCATATGGCTCCTTTTGAGTGTAACCATATGAAGGATCAAAGGATGTCAGGTACCTAGACCATTTTAGAAAAGACATAAAACAAGGCAAATGTGGAAGGAAATCCCAAATGTTTGGAGACATCGATCAGTCACTAAGCATCTACTTAAATATCATACTTGTGCCCAGGCCTGTGCTGGATAATATAAAAGGAGTTTGCAATTAACATCAGGCTAAAGCAGCTAACAGTAGTTAACATAAATTGAGCATTTACTATGTGTCAGGCATTATATTATGCACCTTAGCCTATATTGACTCACTGAATCTTCACATCAACCCCATGAACAATCCAGCCAGAATTAGACATGGGAGAAAAACATATTAATCTTATTACAATAGAAAGTCAAAATGTTTTATATGAAACAGTTATTTTTAGATGATTTCTGGGAACTCTTTCTATACTTCAGGTCAGTGAATAATATACTCCTTGATTGTTATTAAATTTGATTGAAGATATCTTCAGAATCTGATCTATAAATTATAAAAAACCTGACCTGCAAGTTGAATGCATCATATCACAATAATCACAAGAAATTTACTCTCTTTAATGTAACATTAAAATTGAAGAGTCCCATGGGCTTAATAATGACACCTTGAAGAGAGGTACCTTCCCCTGTTTAAAAAAAAAAAATTCATAAAGCCAGGCTCCAAAGTAAAAAAGTAAAAATAAAAAAGTCAGATTATAGTATTTTATTTATTTTTTTATTATACTTTCAGTTTTAGGGTACATGTGTACAATGTGCAGGTTAGTTACATATGTATACATGTGCCATGTTGGTGTGCTGTACCCATTAACTTGTCATTTAACATTAGATTATAGTATTTTAATAGCAAATTTCACGGCAGAAAATACATGAAATCTACTGCTACTAATAAGAAAATAATTCTAAACAGTGTCAAAATTAGTCTTCACATTTACTAAGAACAAAAACATTAGGTTCTCATCTTTAAGGTCAGATTAAGGTGATAGGTTGGATTGAGCCATCCATCAGGTTAAATAAATGCTTCTGGACAGTGTGTAGACTAAACGGGGCTAAGGATTCCTAAGAAAAACACCACATATAACAGTGGAGGTCAGCACAGAGGCCTGGCCCAGTGAGGAGATGCCCTGTAGCTGCAGGTCTGGGAGGCTACCCTACAAATTCTCATCAGACACTTAATCAATATCATGCCTTAGGACCTGAACTGCTACTATAAAATCAATATTACCTTTATTTTAAGTAGCAGGAGGAACAATGAGATTATCTTGTTTCTTACAAGTCTGCCATGGAAAATCTGGCTCGTGGTGTGTGTCATCTCCTGCTTTTGCCTGGAAGGAACGCGTTTGTTGGGCTTAGAGACAGTCTGGCAATGCAACCCAGAGACCGGAAAAGGTGAAGGAAAAACACTCCGGTTCAGGGAAGCTGAGGCCTAAAACTTCATTACAACCTAAAGAACAACAACGATTCATGAAAAGAAGAGTTCTAAGGCTTTAACCTATCAGCTATATACTGGATGACTCCCCAGATTTCTATCTCTGGCCCTGACCTTCAGATTCCCTCTCCAAAACAGCCTCTTTGATGCTCCCTTGGGTGCTGAACAGACACCAGTCATGTGACTGTCCAAAGGGAAAGCACCTGATTCACCCCAGACCTGCTTCATCCTCAGTTTTCTTATCTCAGTAAATGGTCACAATCTAGTTGCTCAGGCCAGGGCAGTGGCTCACACCTGTAATCCCAGCACTTCGGGGCACCGAAATGGGTAGATCACTTGAGCCCAGGAGTTGGAGACCAGCCTGGGCAATGCAGTGAGGCATCTTCACAGATAACAAAAAAATTAGCCAGGAGTAGTGATGCACACCTGTAGTCACAGCTACTCAGGAGACTAAGGTGAGAGGATCACTGAAGCCTGGGAGGTCAAGGCTGCAGTGAGCCACAATCACACCACTGCACTCCGGCCTGGGCAACAGAGTGAGACCCCATCTCCAAAAAGAAACAACAAGCAAACAAAATCAATCTAGTTACTCAAGCTAAAAGCCCGGAAATTTTCCTTGATTCTTCTTTTCTTTCAAACTTCTTATCCTGTCTAAAAGTAAATCCTGGCAGCTTTGCCTACAAAATGTATCTTAAATCCTTCCCCTTCAGTCTACCTGCACAGTCACCACCTGGGCCAACCCATCAGAACATTCCTTTCCCAGTATTTCTCCCTAATTCTACTCTGGCCTTCCAATATTCCCCACGCAGAGCCACAGTGATCTTTATAGAAATCAAATCAGAGTAAGTCACTGCACACACACGCTCCCTACCTTAAAACACTCCAATGATTTCCAATGGGACTTGGAATAAAATCGAAATCTACCACAGTCTAAAGTCCCTACCCTCATAATCTGGCCTCATTCCTTTGCCCTTTTGTTTCCTTCTCTTTAAGTTCTGGCCACTGACCACCTCTGTTCCTTCAACATGCTAGGCTCCTTAGCACCTCAGAGCTTTGTCCCTGAGGCTGAAATGTATGCCCTTGTCATCCTTTGGAGTTCACATCAAAGGTGACCTCAGACCACTGTATCTAAAGCAGTCCCCTCCCCTCAGTCATTAACACAACATACTGTTTATCACTATTAGACATGGTCTTATTTACTACCTTAAATATGTTTACTTTCTTTTTTTTTTTTTGAAACGGAGTATCGCTCTTGTTGCCCAAGCTGGAGTGCAATGGCGTGATCTCTCGGCTCACTGCAACCTCCGCCTCCCAGGATCAAGCAATTCTCCTGCTTCAGCCTCCCGAGTAGCTGGGATTACAGGCACCTGCCACCACCCCCAGCTAAGTTTTGTATTTTTAGTAGACCAGGTTTCACCATATTGCCCAGGCTGGTTTGAACTCCTGACCTCAGGTGATCCACCTGCCTTGGCCTTCCAAAGTGCTTGGATTACAGGCATGAGCCACCATGCCCAGCCACTGTTTACTTATTTACTGGCATTCTTCCTCTAATAGAATATTAATCTCCATGAGAAGAGGGACTCTGGTGTGTTACTACTGAATCCCCAGAGTACAGTACAGCTCTGAGCACATATAAGCCTCAGTTAAAATCTACAAAATGAACATGCGGGAAGCAACTGGAAATCTCATATTGGTACCCATCATGCTAAAAGTAATAGCAATGTATTCTCCATTGAAGTATTACGATCAGAGGTAGAATTTAAGAACAGACAGGTTGGGCATGGTGGCTCACGCCTGTAATCCCAGCACTTTGGGAGGCCGAAGTGGGCAGATCACTTGAGGTCGGGAGTTCGAGATCAGCCTGGCCAACATGGTGAAACCCTGTCTCTACTAAAAATACAAAAATTAGCCAGGCATGGTGACATGCGCCTGTAATCCCAGCTACTCTGGAGGCTGAGGCACAAGAATTGCTTGAACCCTGGATGCAGAGGTTGCAGTGAACCAAGATCACACCACTGTACTCCAGCCTGGGCAACAGTGAAACTATGTCTCAAAAAAAAATTAAAGAAAAAAGAACAGACAAATTTTTATTTGCCCTATATTGGATCAAACATTTCTAACATTTTGCATTTTTTAAAAGAGAGATGTTCAAGTAGACAAGAAGAATAAATTCTCAAGTTTGCACATGCTCTCAACTCCAATTTTGAGAAGCAGGTAATGACAGCAGAAGTTCAGATGATGTGTCCCAACACCAATATCACATTTGCCTCTACAAGTCAGTTAATTCAGCCCCTCTTTTCTTCTCTTTTCTTTTTTTCTTTTTTTTTTTTTTTTTTTTGAGAAGGAGTCTCGCTCTGTCGCCCAGGCTGGAGTGCAGAGTGCAGTGGCAGGATCTCGGCTCACTGCAAGCTCTGTCTCCGAGGTTCACGCCATTCTCCTGCCTCAGCCTCACAAGTAGCTGGGACTACAGGCACCCGCTACTATGCCCGGCTAATTTTTTTTTTTTTTTTAGTAGAGACAGGTTTTCACCATGTTAGCCAGGATGGTTTTGATCTCCTGACCTCGTGATCCACCCGCCTCGGCCTCCCAAAGTGCTGGGATTACAGGCATGAGCCACCGCGCCCAGCCACACCCTCTTTTCTTTATCTGTCCATCTGTCCAGCCACACTCTCCCATCACTACACACTCACTTCTCACCTTCTCACATGGTTATCCACAGGCCTTGAGTACCCTTCTTCTAGTTCGCTGACTCATTCCTTCCATCAATCAAGAGTTTCTACAAGTCTCACCTCTTAGATAAAGCCTTTTGGTTTAGCTGAAAAGGAACAAGAAAGGAGCTAATATTCATTGAGTGCCTCCCACACTCTGGGTGCTGCGCTGAATGCTTACAAGCTTTAACAAATCTGCGAAGTAAATCATCATGAGCCCCATTTTGAGAGAAAAAATTGAGTCTTAGGTTCAGGACTTGCTGAAAGTGAAACAACTAAGTGGCAAAGACAGGATTTAAATCCACATTACATCATTCACACTCAAAAATCCCGATTCTTTCCAGGGCATCGTTTTGGTAACAAAAATAATAAACATACAAATAAAATCTTGCTCCTGCTGTTTCAACTGGGTACACCCTTTCACAAATAGATCTATGTCACATTTCACTAATACTGGGTCCTTAAACTAAAAATTTCTTTGTATGCAATGGGTTCCTACATTACAAATAATAAAGCCTTTATAAAATTCCCTCATTTGCAATCTACAGACAAAACATTACAGTTGCAAAGGAGAGTCTCACTACAGTTTCCCTTCCAACATTACTACCTTGACTTTACGAGTGACAGAAACTTGCCAATTTAGGTCACTATAATCATGGGGTCAATGTAATCATGCATTAGTTTAGCATGATGCATACCAAACATCCAGGGTACTCAAAGGAGACTAAAGCCTCTAAAACCAGATGATCCCCTTGAAAGGCCAATGTCTATGGTCAATCTGAGCCTCCTTATTAATACATAATTTGATTCTTTCTTCCACAACTAAAAAGCAAAAAACAGACACACTACATTAAAATATCTCCCAAACACAATCTGTGGGTTTTTTAAATAAATCATGAGTAAAATTAAATTCAATAAAGCACATTACTGTCAACCTTTGTTTGTCATCAACAATAATTACTTTTAATAATGTTAGATAACACCATGAAATCTTAAAAGGTTCATCCTTATTTAAAAAAATTGATATACAAAATACTGGGCACACGGGCAAAACAAATCGGTTGGCACATTTGTTTTAGCCCCTTTCTATGCTGTAAGATATTAGACATTCTCTATCTATATTAGCTGGGATAAATATCTTCCAAACCTTTCCTAAATAATTAGACACTTCTTCCTTTATGTTAATTTTCTCTGTGGATCATTATTAAAGAAATCACAAGTCACTTTAAAATAGCATTCCATGAAAAAATAAATTGCATATTCTGTTTAAAAGTAAGATCGTATCAGGCTATTCAGTTCTTTACTCTTCAAATCTCTATTTATTACAGATAATAAAATGACAGCTTTTGAGGCATGGTAAATCATGAGATATTGATTAAATTAAAACTTTAAACTTGTAGTGGCAAGAAATCACTTCAGATACCTTCAGTTTCTGTTAAGGACTGATTAAAACTTGACTCTTAGTAAGGTTCCTGTCTACAAAAGGAGCCTTGCTTTTGTGATAAGATAATGCAAACAACAAAATATCACCAAATCAATATTCATCATTTCTTTATTTTCCTTTTCCTTTCTTCCTTTCTTTCTCTCATTCTCTTTCTGTTTTGCTTTTAAGATCATAGAATGGTGAGTTGTATGGCATCAGGTTCAACCCAAAATGATAAAAACCCACACTCTCCTCCCCACCCTAGCATGCTCTATGGGTGTAAATATTTCATGGTATTACCATCATTCACTCGGTGCTTATATTGTCTGATCAAGCCTCTATTTCTGTCTGTTAGATACTCTGGAGGATAACGTTTTTTCATGTCTGCTGCTCAGTCACATAAAGCCCTTGCTTCTCAAAGGTTCTTCAAAGTTCAATAATTTATTAAACACTGTGCTGGGGTCAGTAAGCACTCACAGAAATGCATAACTACAGAATATGTGGGACTATTAAAGGGTTTCTTTAATAAAAAGGATGACTTTAGAGAAAATGACAGTATTGTTATTTATACAAGAGAGGCATACTCTGAACAATTGTAGCTATCCTGTGCTGAAAGGCAAGAGCTGAAAATAAACAGGAGTGCCTGTTTACCAGTAAAACATTAAGCAAAGCCACTGTGAAACAGGCTATCTACAGAAAACTGATTCAGAACTCAAGTTCCAGATTTCCCAACCTCAGTATAATGACGTCAGGTTTCCATTTCTTCTCTTTCTAAATATAAAAGAACATTTGCAATTTCAGTAAAATACCCTTGAAGCTATAAACCAATGACATTTTTAACTTATCAGTATTACCCCCAAAATCTACTTGTTACATTTATTCCTTCCCCCTAATCTCTGAGCAATAGGCTGAGAAGGCATTAAAAGAATCACATATAACACATATAAAAACAAAGTAATACAAATTTGAGTAGTATACTTTGATCAGCAAAGTATTTATTCAATTCATATCCATAAGGAGCCATAAGGTAATCAATGAGCAGACTAAGATATCTCCCTAGGTTCACAGAGACTCCATAATCTAGTTGGGTGAAAAGCACGTATCCAGTGCTTATAGTAAGACCCAAAACAGTAGAGAATTCTTTGCTAAACTGAGTAGGAGTCTCCCGGGGCCACAGTATTTCAGAGAAGGTAGAAACAAACCAATTTGCATGAGGATAGTCAAAAGAGACTTTAAGAAGGAGGAAATTATTTTCTCCATATTAAATTTTGTTTTCTTACATTGATTTTCAAATAAACCTCAGGAAAAGAAACTCTGACATACAAATTAATGATTAACACAACAAATTAACTTCCATTCTAACATGGTGGATTCAAAACATGCACTTGGCTCCTTCCCAAAACCTCACTGGAATGCCTGTCAAGAAATTAAAACAATATACTGGGTGCAGTGGTTCACACCTGCAATCCCAGCACTTTGGGAGGCCAAGGTGGGAGAATCTCTTGAGCCCAGGAGTTGGAAACAAGCCTGGGAAACATAATAAGGTGTCATCTCTACAAAACTGAAACAAAAAAAAAATTAGCTGGGTGTAGTGGTGTGCGCCTGATGTCCTAGCTACTTGGGAAGCTGAGGCAGGAGGATCCCTTCAGCCCAGGAGTTTTATGCTGCAGTGAGCTATGATTGTGCCACCACACACCAGACTGGGCAACAGAGCAAGATGCTGTCTCCAGAAAAAAAAGAAAAGGAAGAAAAGGAACCAAGGGAGGAAGAAAGGAAGGGAGGGAGGGAGGGAGGGAGAAGGAAAGGGAAAGGGAAAGAAAGGACAGAAAAGAAAAGAAAAAAGAAAAAGAGACAACAATAACAACAATAAAAATAAATCGTCAAAGTCAATGTGAAAGATAAGAGCAGATGAGGCGCAATGGCTCATGCCTGTAATCCCAGCACTTTGGGAGGCCAAGGCAGGCGGATCATTTGAGGTCAGGAGTTCGAGACCAGCCTGGCCAACATGGTGAAACACTGTCTCTACTAAAAATACAAAAACTAGCTGGGCATAGTGGTGCATACCTGTAATCCCAGCTACTTGGGAGGCTGAGGCAGGAGAATCACTTGAACCTGGGAGGTGGAGGTTGCAGTGAGCTGAGATCACGCCACTACACTCCAGTCTGGGCAACAGAGCCAGACTCAGTCTCAGAAAAAAAAAAAAAAAAAAAAAAAAAAAAGAAAGAAAGCAGACGAGAGATGTTAGAAGATGAAAAAGGAATGGAAAGTAATATAACAGCAAAAGCTGAATCCTAAAGCCAGGTGTGGTGGCTCACGCCTGTAATCCCAGTACTTTGGGAGGCCAATGCATGCAGATGGTTTGAGTCCAGGAGTTTGAGACCAGCCTGGGCAACATGGCAAAACCCCATCCCTACAAAAAATACAAAAATCAGCTGGGCGTGGTGGTACACACCTGTAGTCCCAGCTATTTGGGAGGCTGAGGCAGGAGGATCTTGAACCTCAGAGGTCGAGGCTGCAGTGACCCAAGATCGCACCACTGCACCAGCCTGGGTGACAAAGTGAGACCGTGTCTCCAAAAAAAAACAAAACAAAACAAAAAACAAAAACACACACACACACACACACCCCAAAGCTGAAGACTAAATGGTAGACAGGAATGAGGCAGAAAAGGGAAGACCAATAAGAAGTGAGCTCCCATGCCACCATCTCCAGAAAGGCTCAGGAATACAATAACCAGGAACTTCTGAAGGAAGATGCATTTCAACAGTGAAGCTGAAAACAGGAAGACTAGTTGGAAGTCAAGAGCAGAGGTTAGACCCTAGATTCTTTCTCTCAATCCCAACAGCCAGGCAACCACCACATCCCTGACCAAGCAAAAGATGAATTTTACTATCTGAAGCATTGGCCCAAGGAATCCCTGGATCCTAGAGCACCTAGACCAGCTCAGGACGCAAGTGAGAGCTCTTAGAATCTTTTCTTTTCCTCTGGGGTTAGGAAATTTCATGATAAAATGCCATAGTGGGATCATTTTTCATCTGTTGTGCTGGGTGGTCACTGGGCTCTTTTGATCTAGAAACTCATGTCTTTTAGGTCAAGGAAATTTCTTTTTTCTTTTTTTTGAGAAGGAGTCTTTTTCGGTCACCCAGGCTGGAGTGCAATGGCACGATCTCAGCTCACTGCAGCCTCCGCCTCCTGGGTTCAAGTGATTCTCCAGCCTCAGCCTCCCAAGTAGCTGGGATTACAGGTGCCCATCACCATGCCCAGCTAATTTTTGTACTTTTAATAGAGATGGGGTTTTGCCATGTCGGCCAGGCTGGTCTCGAACTCTTGACCTCAGGTGATCCTCCTGCCTGGGCCTCCCAAAGTGCTGGGATTACAGGCATGAGCCACTGCGCCCAGCCTGTATTATTTCTTTGATAATCTCTTTCCTTCTGATATTTTGGTTCTCCTTCTATAACTCCCAGAGTTAAATAGTGGACAACCTGGACTGATCCTCTAATTTCATGTTTTTCCTTTCTTATTTTCCATTGCTTTGTTTTGGGCTAATTTCTGGACAAATGTCTTCCACTGTATTTTCTAATACTTCTGTTGAAATTTTAATTTCTGCTATCATATTTTCAATTTGAGAGCTCTTTCTTGTTTTCTAAATGATCCTTTTTTTAAGGTTGTATAATGGAAAATTTCAAACACACAAAAGTACAAATAATAATATAATAAACCCCTATGCGCCCATTACATAGCATGCTTCAACAATTACCAACATTTTGCCAGTCTCATTTTATCTATCTCCCACACAACTCTATCCTTTTTTCTGAATTATTTCAAATCACATCCCAGACATCACAATATTCAAATTTAATTATTTAGCACAAATCTCTAATACCTAAGGACAACTTTTTTTTAAATGTATAAGATTTTTAAAAATATATAACAATACATTATCACAACTAACAAAATTAACAGTGTGAAGGTTCCTTTTTATTAGCATCTTGTTCCTGTTTCGTGTATTTTCTCTCATCTCTCTGGAAATATTAATTATAATTTGTTTTGAAATTGTCTTCTGCTCTCCACATTTTCCTATTCCTCTGGGTTCCTTTTCTTCTGTTTCTGTGCTCTGTATTTTGTCATTCCTATCTGAGGCATTCCTGGATGTTCAATGATCTTTGCCTATCAGTTCATAATTTCAAGTGAGGGAATATGAAACAGATCAGAAGCTGAATGTGCAGAAGCTTAGTTTGTCAACTGGTGGGCCTCACTATAGAGTGATATGATGGAAACCTGGCCTTCTTTTTAGATCTCTCCAAATGTCAACCTATATATATTTTTATTGGGCTGGTCAGCTTCCCTGAAGAGGAATCCTCATGTATCCTTCCCTGGTTACAATGATTACACAACCTCCCCAAACAACAGAGGTCACAAAAGGCAGGCCCTCTATTCCTTCCAGCCTGTAGATGTGGTCTATTTGGACTACACAGGTTTTAAATGTCAATTAGTCGATGGCTTATTAAAATAAAGAGCTTTCAAATAAAAATCTATATGTCCTGCTTCTTTTGAAAAATCAGAATATTTGCAACATTGGGCTGACATTCGCACACTGAACCAGAGTCCCTTTAGGCAGAATATGTACTTCTTACTTCACCACTAGCACCACCAGTCCCTGCTGTCTCCCCTAGACTGAGAGTTTCAGCTTTCGTTAATCATCTTACACCTATCTGGCAGGTGGGCAAAGCTTAAGACTAATGTTGTATAATGAGATGTGACTGTACAAAAGGAAAAGGTCCTTGATTATGCCTTCGATTAATTTTATTTTTTGTTATCCTAAAGAAAGGCTGAATACTCCAACGGAACAGTCAGCTAAAGCAAAATACACCCAGCACTCTGCAACAACAGACTAGTAAAACCCTGTATGTTTCACACCCCAGAAAATAGATAGCACTCAACATCTAAGCATGCTTACCACAACTGTTTGAGCTTCTCAAAGAGTCATATGCCAGTTTTCAGCTGCATAAGATGGACAGAGACAGAAAGAAAGAGAGATTGAAATTTATCCTTTGACTTCCCATAGGGACAGAAAATTACCAAAAATGCCTTTCCTCCACCAAAGGTAAATCATAACGCTTTAGAGGCGTAAAGATGGACCTAGTTCTGAAATCATAGACTTATAAAAGCCCCAGTGGCTCTTTTCTTAGATAATATACTTGGGCATTTTATATATGCACATATTATACATATAAACATAGGTATTATGTATTCATATATACACACATATTATATATAGTATGTATTCATATATGAATATATTCAGATATATATGTGGATGACATGGCCAAGCTTAGCAAACACAGCAAGGAAATCCCTACCAGTTTCTAAAGACAGTTTAGACATGTTCAAATGATTGTTAAAACACAAAATGATCAGCCATAAATATGTCCAGTGATGTTCAAGAGATCTCTTGTACAATATGGTGACTATAGTTAATAACAATGTATTATATACTTGAAAATTGCTAAGAAAGTAGATTTTAAGTGTTCTCACCACAAAAAAGTATGTGAGATAATGCATATGTTAATTAGGTTGATCTAGCCATTCTACAATGTATACATGTCAAAACATCATAGTATATACCATAAATACATAAAATTTTTGTCAATTTTTTAAAAACATTTTTTTAAAAAGGTCCAGTGGCAACATTGTTTAAACTGGTTGAAAACACAGACTTCACTCAGTTTCAGATTTAAAAGTCATCACCGTGACTCCTGGCTATATACCTATTAGCTAAAAACAACAATGCTACAAAACTTGCTTTCAGATTAACAGACCTGTCATTTATCCTTTAAATGTTTATCTCCTTTGGTCACAATTTTATTGTAGTTAAACAGCAACCAGTGTGTGACCAAAAGCATTCAAATGCTCTGAGTACACAAAGAGTGCACTGTTCTTTTTCCAGCTGAATGGACTTTTACTCATGTGAACAAAAGACAAGATCCTGCTATTCTTCAAATTAAAAGGCAAGAAACAGCAAGGAAAAACACTGCACAGAAAACCTCTCTTAGTTCACTATATAAATGCTAATGAGAACAGTGAACCAAACAGCTGCTTTTCTCTTTCAAGTTTTGAAAATCATGAAAAATAATTACACATCTCTGCAACTCTTTTAAAAGGGTTGTGTTAAGAATCTTCTGTAACCCACTATAGCTATTGCAGTAGATGTTGTCTAATACACATAATGTTAGAGAAAAGATGACGACATGCAAACTTTATGGCCAGAAACCAAAGAGTCAGGCAAAATATAAACACTCTGATGCAAGGGGCCCAAAAGCACTGAATAGAGACTTGACATTTGAAATCTGAAATTTTAAAAAGCTTCCTATGGCCTTAACAAAGCAGGTGAAATTGAATCCCTAGGGCCTCTAATAATCTAAGAAAAGAAGCTGTTGCTGCCAACAACACTGGAAGGGAGTGAGAGCTCCCTGACCTATTACAGAAGGCCATGAAGACCAGTCCTCGTTATCATTTTCCTAAATGTGTTATTTTCCGTTCTAGCCTTCTTGTTAATCTCCCTCTCATATATCTCTCATACTGAGATCTCTCTCATGTCTTTAGTTTTTAAATACATTACTACATGATCTTTTTGTAGGTTGTTTTAATTTGGAGAAGTTGAAAGAAGGGGAAAGGAACCTGTTTAAGTTTTGATATTAATACTTAGGACGGGAAAAGGCAATCCAAGGGTTTGGTGTTTTCATCTTCTGCAAGTGTAGAAACAGTGTATTATCTAAGTTTAGATTTGCCTACAAGTGACAGAAAATCCAAAATAACAGTGGCTTAACCAGGCTGGGACATTGGTTCTCCTGAAGTTCTCAGAGACCAGGCCCCTTTTAGCCCATAAGGCTTGGGCTTCACCCTCAAGATCCAAGCCCAGCATGTACATTCCAGGCAGTGGGACAGAAGGAAGGGCCTAAGAAGAAAAGGGCAAAAGGCATACACCAGCTTTCTCTTAAAGAAACACCACAGAGACTCCCATAGTACACCTTCTCTCAGTCCCATGGCCACACCCAGTTGCAGGGGAGGCTGGGGAAATGCGATCTGCATTTTGGGCAGCAGTCCAGCCTGAAAAGTCCATGACTCAAGGAAGCAAGAAGGGATCTGTGCAGTCTCTACCACAAGGAGACTTCCAAGTTTTACGAAACTAGAAATGGTTGATGATTTCATTCAAACAAACGGTCTTCAGAATAAGAAACTTCCAAGTGCTCCAAACTGAAGAGCCACTGAAATATATGGACTTAACAACAGAGTGTTTGAAGTACTCCCTGTAATCCCTCAAGTACACCTCAATGGCCTGGATCAGACAGCTGAATATCCTCATGTTCTTTCTCCCTCAGGAGGGAGAGTCCTAGGCCTCTGACTCCCACAGACCTGGAGCATCTCCTCTGGGTCATGTCAACCGTCCAAGCTCTCCAGCCCTGCAGCCCAGTCGCCTCCCATCATTAAGAAAGAGGGGCCTTTCACATCCAAGGGGCAAATCTCACATAAATGACATTTGGCTGGTGCCCAAAGGTGACAGGGATGAGAGCGGGATAAATAAAGAATAATGTGGAAGCCAGTTGGGGCAGCCTTTCATTACAGCCCTTTCAAGAGCTATTAATCTTGGTCATAGTCAGTCAGCTAAACATAATTACTTCTTCTAACACATGTTTTACACACAACTAGCAATAGTAACAGGTCAGCCCTTTTCCCTAGGAAAGATGTGGCTTCTGGCTTGCCTATAGCCATGAGAAATGGTGTTTGTACAGTTGTCCTAGCACTGTCTGTCTTCTCTAATACTATTATCAAAAGGAAGAATCACTGTCAGCATATTGTCATACGATCTGTTAAGTTGCTACAGAAGTACCTGGAAGAATATTTAAAGACTATCAGAAATAATCTAAAAAAAAGATTTGTTACTTCTTCGATGATAATGAAAGTAAATAAAATTTTAAATACCTCAGCGTCATCTCTTTCCAAAGTACTTCGTTGTTGAGGTATTTTCATGGAGTGTTGTTTGGTGCATTGTGTATCATGCCTTTCCTAACTCACCATTAATTTTCCCTTAAATTCAAGGTATCATGGAGCTTTTTTTTTTTTTTTTTTTTGAGACAGTCTCACTCTGTCATCCAGGCTGGAGTGCAGTGGCGCAATCTCAGCTCACTGCAACTGCCACCTTCCGGGTTCAAGTGATTATCCTGACTCAGCCTCCCGAGTAGCTGGGTTATAGGCATCTGCCACCGCGCCCAGCCAATTTTTGTATTTTTAGTAGAGATGGGGTTTCGCCAGGTTGGCCAGACTGATCTTGAACTCCTAAGCTCAAGTGATCCACCCACCTTAGCCTCCCAAAGTGCTGGGATTACAGGCGTGAGCCACTGTGCCCAGCCTGGAGCTTTTAGGTCAGTTCAGTTTATGGAAAAAGCTCTGGATCTGTAATTCTAAATTCCAAATTCAGCTCTGTAATTAAGTAGCTTTGTAATCTTGAAGAAGCCAATAAACTCTCTGGGCCTCAGCGTGCTTCAGCTGTGCCATAGGACGGTCTGACTCAAAAATGCCATACCATTCATGACAGCTTTAACAGCACAAATGGATGGGTTTACATCATTTAATAAGAAGCCATCTAAATTTACAAAATATGTAAATAGGGCCTAGCTAAAAGAGGGATCATAAAAGGGGTAACTGTGGGGTTTCTATAAGTCATGAACACCTCCAAACCCTGCTCTCTAACGATACAGGCAAGATATAAAAATTAAACGGAGATGTCAATTGTATAAAGCAAAGTGCCATGTAATGCAAATGAAAAAAGTGCAGTGGGAGCTGCCTCTGGCTGTGGGTCAGTAGGTAGAAAGCAGCAGGAACATGAAGAAAGTGGAGCACGTTTTAAATGAAAACGCAGCCCCCCCGAGCAGCTAGTTCTCCTGCAGCTAGAAAGACAGCATGGAAATCCTAGCTTCATGTGATAGGACAAAGCTTCAGAGGTGGGGAGAAGGGAAGCAGCTTCTACAATCCCACACTTCCCAGCTGAGGAAATGGTGCAAGAGGGCCCAATGAGCTCTTTGTCAGAGACAGCTAAATGATGGTAGTAGGTGCTATGTTAAATACTGCAAACACCAACAGCTCATGTCTCAAGGTGGCAGTCTTACTGAGTGAATGTGGAGGCAGGCTAGAGGATTTGCAATAATTAGGACGGACACAAGCCACAAGTGGCACCAAATAATAAAAAGCAGGAGTTATAAATTATGGGTCCTCCTAGGGCCAGGAAAAATGCCAGCAAATATTTTGTAAGTTACATGAAGTTAGTGTTATAAGACAAGCAACGTAGATGCAGAACTTGGAAGAATTTCTTCCAATTATACCAACAACAGCAAAAAAAAAAAAAAAAAAAAAAACTGTATGTTCCTAGAGGAGCAGCTATAAATCCTATAACATTTTCATATTTTAATCATGTTTATTGGGCTGGATCAAATAAATGCCCTCATTGAAAACCTATCCCTGGTTTTTCTGGTTTTCCTTTTTTTTTTTTTTTTTTTTTTTTTGAGACAGGGTCTCACTCTGTTGCCCACGTTGGAGTGCAGTGATGCGATCACAGTTCATTGCAACCTCAACTCCCTAGGCTCAGGTGATCCTCCCACCTCAGCCTCCTGAGTAGCTGGGACTACATGTGCACACCATCATGTACAGCAAATATTTTGTAGAGACCAGATCTCACCATGTTGCCCAGGCTGGTCTTGAACTCCTAGGCTCAAGTGATCCACTTGCCTCAGCCTCCCAAAGTGCTGGGACTACAGGCATGAGTCACCTATTCCTATCCCTAACCCTGTTTTTTTTTAAAGCCCTCAACGAAGGATTCTTTAAAAAAAAAAAAAAAAAAGGCAGTCATATCTGACTATGTAAATTTTACACCCTTTACACCTTAGGGGGAATGGGTTTACTTTTTATTATAACTATAAAGTTCATTTATCATTTCAGAGGAGACATTAAAATAATTGTGGGCAGTGTGATATTGACCCTTGCAAGCCACATTCTTGCCCTGCAGATACACTGCTACCACACAGCTGGGTTAGAAGACAGTGTTAAAATTACAGTGGAACCACATAATTGCTGCAACATTAGTGGTTGGAGGGTGAATTGAAGGGATGAGTCTTAAGACAAATTATTCCACATGGATTGAAAAGAAGTATGCAAAAAGATATGCAAGATTGGTTGCTGAGATATAGTCTAGGAGTCAACTTTTTTAATTTTAAAGATAATATTTGAACACTAACTACCCTTTTGAATTAAGATTTCCTCAAAATGAAATTGATTTATATTCAAATCCCCTTTGACCCTACATACATGACTGGATGGCTATACCATATTTGGTTTATCCATTCATCAGCTGGTGGACATTTGCATTGGTTCCACTTTTTAATTATGAATAATGCTTCCATGAAAAGAAAGTATAATTTTTTTTAAAGTGCAACCCTGCAATAGGCTGTCCCTCTCCTATTACTAGATCGGTCCAATCTTTGCGTCCCAAAGAGGTAGCCACTGTTGAATCTTTACAACATATTCTGTCCATATGCAAGCATTTTACACAAATAGTAACACTATTCTACACCTTGTTCTTTTAATTGTCTTGAAGACAGTTTCATCTTCACTAGCTTCATCTCCCTTAATGTATTTAAACTGTTCCCTACTGATGGATACTTAGATTGTTCGTGTTCTGCCACTACAAATAATGCCACAATGAATATTCTTATACATATGTCTTTGTGCCCATGTGCCAGTATAAAAAATGGAGTAAATTCATGTAAGTAGAATATAGCTGGGTCAAAGAGGATTTGACTATAAGTCAATTTTGTTTTTAGAAGATCTTACTTCAAGAAGGTAAAATGTAAGCGATTCAAATCCTGACTGTAGCTTGAATCAGAAAGAAAAATAACCAGCAACATCACTAGGAAATAGGCAATCCACTGCATAATTATTTTTGTTAGTATCTTTGAGATGTAATTCACATAACATAAAATTCACCAACTTATAGTATATGATGCAATGGTTTTTAGTATACCCACAGAGTTGTTCAACAATCACCATATTCTAAGTTTAGAACTTTGTTATCACTCCAAAAAGAAACCCCTGCACCCATCAGCCCTCACTCCTGATTACCACCCCACCCCTGGGCAATCACTCACCTACTTCCCGTCTTCATAGATTTGCCTGTTATAGACATTCTATGTAAACGGAATCATATAATATATAGTCTTCTGTATGTGGCTTTCACTTAGAATAATGTTTTCAACATTAGTCCATGGTGTAGCATGTGCCAGTACTTCATTCTTTTTAAATTTTTTTTTTTTTTTTGAGGTGGAGTCTCGCTCTGTCGCCCAGGCTGGAGGGCAGTGGTGCAATCTCAGCTCACTGCAAGCTCCGCCTCCCGGGTTCACGCCATTCTCCTGCCTCAGCCTCCCAAGTAGCTGGGACTACAGGCGCCCACCACCACGCCCGGCTAATTTTTTGTATTTTTAGTGGAGATGCGGTTTCACTGTGTTAGCCAGGATGGCAAATTTTTTTTAGTAGAGAGAGGGTCTCACTATGTTGCCTGGGCTGGTCTCGAACTCCTGGGCTCAAGTGATCCTCTCGCCTTGGCCTCGCAAAGTGCTGGGATTACAGGTGTGAGCCACCGCACCCAGCTCTTCATTCTTTCTTATTGCAAAATAATATTCCATTATATGGATATACCACACTTTGTTTATTCACACATCAGTTAACGGACATTTGGGATTGTTTCTAGATTTGGGGGTGGGGGTGCTAACAATGCTACTATTTGTCTACAAGTTTTTGTATAAACATATATTTTCACTTCTGTGTGTATATACCTGCAAGTCAGTGAATGAGTAAGTAAACAAACAGAAACTTGCATAAGGTATTAAAAAAAAAAGTGAATGTTGTCAGAGAAGAAAGAGAAAGAAAACAAAATATCAACACCTAATAGACTAACAAGAAAACTCTAACAATACTTACAAGTTCATAGCTTTAAAACAAGTTCGTCCAACCCGTGGCTTGCGTGCACACGTGGGTTCAGGAAAGCTTTGAATGTGGCCCAACACAAATTCATAAACTTTCTTAAAATATTATGAGACTTTTTTGAGATTTTTTTTTTTAACTCAACAGCTATTGTGTTAGTGGTTTTTTGTTTTTTTTTTTTTTTTTTTTTTTTTTTGAGACAGAGTCTCGTTCTGTCACCTAGGCTGATTGCAGTGTTGCAATCTCAGCTCACTGCAGCCTCCACCTCCCAAGTTCAAACAATTCTCCTGCCTCAGCCTCCCGAGTAGCTCGGATTATAGGCACGCACCACCACACCCGGCTAATTTTTGTATTTTTAGTAGAGACAGGGTTTTACCACGTTGGCCAGGATGGTCTTGATCTCCTGACCTCGTGATCCACCCACCTCGGCCTCCCAAAGTGCTGGGATTACAGGTGTGAGCCACCACTCTCGGCCAGTGTTAGTGTATTTTAAGTGTGGCCCAAGACAATTCTTCCACTGTGGCCCAGGGAAGCCAAAAGATTGGATACCTCTGCTTTAAAACCTTCCTTTTATTTGAAAATGAATATGAAAATTAAATAAATATCTGTACTTAGGTTTAAACAAACCAGGAATGTCACCACCCACAAGCACAGAGGAAGAACAGTTCTATTTCTTTAGACCTACGACCTTCGTAATTTGTTTTTGTTTTCATCCTCTGAATTGTCTTCAATATTGCCCATGTTCTGTGTGCAATTCAATCAAGTAAAATTGCTCTGATCTTCTACTGTGTTGCCATGCACCACGCTAGACTGAAAGACACAGAGATTAATAAAACCAGTGAGTTCCCAATTATCCAGGAACTCACATTTTGATAAGTGTGATCCTTTCTGATAATAGTTTGTAGAGATGGTAAGGGTATAAATCTAAGGTCAGCAAACTTCTTCTGTAAAGGACTAAATACTGACATTTTAGGCTTTCAGGCCACATATGGCCCCTATTAAATATTATTATTCTTCTTTGTTTTTCTTTATAATCTTTTAAAAATTTAAAAGCCATTATTGGCCGGGCACAGTGGCTCATACCTGTAATCCCAGCACTTTGGGAGGCCAAGGTGGGCAGATGACCTGAGGTCAGGAGTTCAAGAACAGCCTGGCCAACATGGTGAAACCCCATCTCTACTAAAAATACAAAAAATTAGCCAGGTGTGGTGGCATGCACCTGTAATCCCAGTTACTCGGGAGGCTGAGGCAGGAGAATCGCTTGAACCTGGGAGGCAGAGGTTGCAGTGAGCCAAGATCGCACCGCTGCACTCCAGCCTGGGAAACATAGTGAGACTCTGTCTCAAAAAAAAAAAAAGAAAAGAAAAGAAAAAGAAAAAAGCCATTCTTAGCTCAAGGGCCAGACTTTGATATAAGTTATAAGCAAAGAGAAAAATTACAGGTTCATAATCTTACCAATTAAACATGCCAAATGCAATTTAAAATTCATTAATGTTAGTTATGATAGCCTCAATTCAACTGTCTCTTCTTACTACTTATTCTTTTACTTCCGTGACTCTGTTTTCACCAGTGTTATTTCTCGCACAGATTCTTTGATAACTGATGAAACAAACTCTCTTTCTGCCTCTAAATTAGATCTGCCATTTGATTCCCCATTGAAATTACATTCTACATGAAGGACAAAAACCAGATGGTCATCTCATTAGATGAAGAAAAAGCATTTGACAGAATTCAATATCCTCTCATGATAAAAACACTCAATACCTTAGGTATAAAAGGAATGTGCCTCAACACAATAAAGGCCATACATAAGCCCACAGCTACCATTATACTCAATGGTAAAGAATTAAAACCTTTTCCTCCAAGATTCAGAATAAGACAAAGATACCCACTCTTGCCACTTCTATTCAGTACAGAAGTGGAATATAGTATTAGAGTATTGCCAGAGCAATCAGGCAAGAAAAAGAGAAAAAAAGCATCCAAATAGGAAAGGAAGAAGTAAAACTATTGCTGTTTGCTGATGATATGCTCTTACACTACATATAAAAAACCCTACAAATTCCACCAAAACACTGTTACAACTAATAAATGAATACAATTAAGTTGCAGGATACAAAATCAACCCACAAAAATCAGTAGTCTTTCTATATGCTAACAGTGAATTACATAAAAAAATCAAGAAAACAATCCCATTTAAAATGGCTACAGGGCTGGGCACGGTGGCTCACACCTGTAATCCCAACACTTTGAGAAGCCGAGGCGGGTGGATCACCTGAGGTCGGGAGTTTCAGACCAGCCTGGCCCACATGGTGAAACCTCATCTCTACTAAAAATACAAAAAAATTGGCCAGGCATGGTGGCATGTGCCTGTAGTCCCAGCTACCAGGGAGGCTGAGGCTGGAGAATCACTGTAACTCGGGAGACGGAGGTTGCAGCAAGCTGAAATCGCACCACTGGCACTCCAGCCTGGGCAACAGAGCAAGAATCCGTCTCAATAAAATAAAATAAAATAAATAAAATAAAATAAAATAAAATAGCTACAGGCCAGGCACAGTGGCTCACACCAGTAATCCCAGCCAAGGTGGGTAGATCACCTGAGGTCAGGAGTTCAAGACCAGCCTGGCCAACATGGCAATACCCTGTCTGTACTAAATATACAAAAAATTAGCCAGGCATGGTGGTGCACACCTGTAGGCCCAGCTACTCAGGAGGCTGAGGCACGAGAATTGCTTGAACCTAGGAGGCGGAAGCTGCAGTGAGCCAAGATCATATCACTGCACTCCTGCCTGGTTGACAGAGAAAGACTCTGTCTTTAAATAAATAAATAAATAAAATAGCTATAAAAATAGTTCTATGAAGAGTGAGTTGTGAAAAAAAATACTTAGGAATAAATTTAATACCAAGGAGGTAAAAGACCTATACACTGAAAACAATAAAACATTAATGAAAGATACTGAAGATGATACAACTAAGTAAATGATATCCCATGTCATAGACTAGAAGAATTAATATTGTTAAAATGTCCATACTACCCAAAGCAATCTACACATTCAATTCAATACCTATCAATGTTCCAATGTCATTTTTCATATAAATAGAATAAATAATCTTAAAATTCATATGGAACCACACACACAAGAAAAAACCCTGAATATCCAAAACAATCATGCGCAAAAAGAACAAAGTTGGAGGCATCACACTACCTTACTTCCAACCATACTACAAAGCAATAGTAATTAAAACAGCATGGTACTAGTGAAAAATGGGCTTATCAACCAATGAACAGAATAAAGCCCAGAAATGAACCCATGCATGTATGTGGGTTTGACAAAGGTGCCAAGTATATACTTTGGGGAAAGGACAGTCTCTTCAATAAACAGTGTTGAGAAAACTGGATCTCCATATGCAAAAGAATAAAATTGAACCCTTATCTCACACCATATACTAAAACCAACTCAAATGGACTACAGACTTAAACATAAGACCTGAAACTATAAAACTACTACAAGACAACATAGGGGATAAACTACAGGACATTTGTCTGAGCAATTATTTTTATATTTGACTCCTAAAAACAAAGGCAACAAAAGCAAAAATAGACAAATGGGATTACATCAAAATATAAAGCTTCTGCACAAGAAAGGAAACAATTAACAAAGTGAAGAGACAACCTACAGATTGGGAGAAAATATTTACAAGCTATACATCTAATTAATATCTAAACTCAAACACCTCTACATTAAAAATTTAATAACCCAGTTAAAAAATGGGGAAGGTACCTGAATAGACATTTCTCAAAAGAAGACAAATGGCCACCAGATACATGAAAAAAATGCTCAACATTACTAATCATTAAAGAAATGCAAATTAAAACCACAATGAGATATCCCCTCACACCAGTCATAAGGGCTACTGTCAAAAAGACAAAAATAAGTTTTAGTGAGGATGTTGAGAAGAGGGAACCCCTTCAATCTGTTGGTGAGAATGTAAATCAGTACAGCAATTATGGAGTTCTCAAAAAAACTAAAAATAGAATTACCATATGATCCAGCAATTTCACTTCTGGGTATTTACCCAAGATACTTGAAATTGGTATGTCAAAGAGATGTCTGCACTCCCATGTTCACTGCAGCACTATTCACTATCCAAGTTATGGAATCAACCAAAGTGTCCATCAACAGATGAATGGACAAAGAAAATGTGACATATATACACAACCCTTAAATACTACTCAGCCCTTAAAAAGAAAGAAATTTTGTCATTTGCAGCAACACTGGATGGAATGAGAGAACATTATGCTAAGTGAAATAAGCCAGGCACAGAAAGACAAATACTGCATATTCTCACTTACATGTGGAATCGAAAACAACTGAACTCAAAGAAGCAAAGAATAGCATGGTGGGTACCCAAGGCTAGGAGTGTTAGAAGATTGGGGAGATGATGGCCAAAAGGTACAAAGCCTCAATTAGACAGGAGGAGTAAGTTTGGGAGGTTTTTTCTACTTTAAGATATACTGCAGTGTGACGAATATAGTAAATAATAACATATTATACATTTCAAAATCACCAAGAGTTCATTTAAAATGTTCTAGCCACAAAGGAATGGTACGTATTTGACCTGATATATATGTTAATTATTCCACATTGTTTTCATAAATTATAACATCACTTTGCATCCCATAACATTTACAACTATGATTTGGCAATTTACAATAAAAAATGATTTAAAAAAAAAGAAGCTACATTCTCTAAAGCTGGCTAAATCATGTTGAATAACAAGCACACAGCTCTTCCTGTACTAATCCCTCTATATTAGTGACAATGGTCCAGGCTACACTGTGGTAATAAATAAACCCCCAAATCTCAGGGACTTAATGCAACAAAGGTCTTTGTCTTGCTCAAGTTACCTGTCTAATATGTTGATGGGGGAAGGGAATGAACTCTACTCCACACAGTCATTCCTGGACCAGCCCAATGGAGACCCCACCATCTGAAACACAAGGCCCCCAAAGTCACTGTGGCAGGGAAAGGGAAAGAATGCAAGTGGAACACTAGCTCCTAATGTCTTGACCAGGAAATGATACCCATCACTTTCACTTCATTGGCTAGAACTAATCACATGATCCCACCTAACTGCAAGGAAGCTGGGAACTGCAATCTTCCAGTGTGCTCAGAGGAAGATTACACTCCTCTAGAGGAAAACTTAGGAGTTGCATAGAGAAAACTGAAACGGATACAGGCTGCCAGAAACAACCTAACCAAGGCTGAATGCACTCACTGACCTCAGGGTTATACATTATGCAGTATGATTGCTAAGGTATAAGTATATAGACCACTCAGGCATAAATAAATCCACGTTCACCATCCTTAGATTGTCCAGGCTGGTAAAGCCAGGTCATACCACATTCCTGACTTCAAAGCAACAGAAATGAACAAGAGCCACTTAGTCATATCTGGGATCACATTATAGGGCTTATCCTTTAAGCAGTTTCAAGATTAGTCAAATCTTAGGTTTATCCAAAGCAACAGAACCCTCACCCAACACCACAAATGGCAAATATGCATTTACGTGCATACCTGAGAACATGGTGAGAAAATGATAACTGATCATTTTGACAAAAGACCCTGAGCATCCTCCTCCAGGATCCTATGCCTCTCCTATACACCCTACACTTTCTACTTTATTTGAGGACATTGCACATAAAAATCTATCTTATCTTTGTGGACATACAATGCTTTTAAGGTGCTCAATAAACATTTCTTTATATGAATGAAACGATGAAGGAACTGAACCAATGCAATCACAGTGGAGATGAATTCTGTTATTTTTATTTCCTCTTCTGTTAGAGTCTCTTTCATAGCAACGTTCTGGGGCTAAAAAGCTGGGACAGAGAGAGCTGCATGTTTCCCAGAAGAACTGGAGAAGGTATGTGGAGTGGGTAGCCAAGTTGGGCTTTGGCTCACAATGCCCCAAGGACACTGACAAATAGCCCAATAATAACTCATCTGAGTCTCAGAAGTCATTCCTTAGAGCTGCCCTATAAAAGCCAAAGGGAATTATTCATTAGCAAGTGTGAATAACACCAGATACCACCAGCAGATTGTATTTGGCTTTGCTGAATTATTCATAAGCATTTGTGAGAAATGTACAATCCAAAGGGTGTTAAACCAATCCAGATTGTTTGGCAATATTTGTTTTCCTTTAAAAATATTTTTTAAATCACCTCCAAGCTACAGTTCTTATATTGAAAATCACTTACCAATCTGGCAAAACAAGCAGGTGAAGAGTAGAAAGCCAAATGAGAAAGGGATATCAGTGATCTTATTTAATATTCATCAAGATAATGACAGGCAGTAGACTGAACCAATGTTTGTTTACCTGTCCACATCCTCCCTTTTTTAGATGTTGTATGGTCAAAGACAGTAGGAGCTCTACAATGAGATTCATATGTGAGGGGGGAAGAAAACTCCTTTGAGTCCTGTCACAGAGCAGATGCAAATTTAATTACTTCACGTTAAGCTTTCCATCTTGTCTAGGTGTCCTTGGAAAGCAACTGTAAACAAGAAGCACTCGGCAATCAGGTGTCAGGGGCTCATTTGATCAGCTACGAAATATGTCACAAATCACTGGCAGGAAGTGAGTCAGGAAAGGGAACAAAGAGGTAGAAGTGACAGTGTAGGAGGCAGATCTTGTGGGTGTGCCTGTTAGTGCTGGGGACTGCTCCCACTGCCAGCTCCGACTTCCCAGAGTAAGTGCCCCCTGCCTGACAAGGCTCTCTCATCTCACATTTGTTATACATTTTCCTATGGTCTGCAGAAATCACCACCACAACTGGGGAGTCAACTAGAGATACTAAGCACAGTTAAATTATTCGTGACTAAAGAAAACCTAGCATGAGCTGATTTATTTTTTCAAGGCAACCAGAGAAATCTGGAAATTAATGCAGAATCTAAATTTGGGTAAAAGAGAACACATCAGTCAGTAGTCTCAAAGCAAACCCTAGGCCTAGGTACCTTCCCATCTTTTTAGGTGTCTCTAATTGAAGAATGTTCCATTCTATGAGCTCCGAGTCTGAACCTAGGCTGTCAAATGCCCTGCCATTTCTATGATAATGGGTGCTGCATTTGTAGGCAAGAGAAAGGAAGTGATCCCTGAGTGTATACAATTTGTAATTCTGCAAAGATCCTGTAGCCTTCCTGAAGGGAGCCCACTTTCAGCTACTGCTCACTTCTACAAGACAACTGGAGAAAATGATGTCTGTACTTGCAACCAAACTATGGTTCCAGAAGTACTTTCTACTGAATTATTTCATAGGAATTTTAAATATATTGACTTACGTCAAAACTCTCCCTAGAACTATAATGAATTAACAACTTCCAAACGGAGAGGAAAAAATCTGAAAGCAACCAAACTCTATTAAACTTGGAGCAAATTAACCTATCTCTCTAAGCTTCAATTGCCTCATCTCTAAAATCAGGGGGAAAAAATGGTAACTAGGCAGGGTTCCTATGAGGATTACAGGAGATAATACATGTAAGTTAAAGCTTGTATTATTAAATTAAAGAATAGGAAATTAATATTAATAGTGCAATCATTATCTGCGTAGTAACACAAGTATTCCCACGATAATAAGCTGTATTAAAAATTGTGCCTAAAATTATCTGCAAACATGTTACAATTATTTTATTACCTAACATACTAGATGAGGACAAAAGTTCTTTCCCCCCACTTTCCCACTTTTATAAGTGAGAGAGAGATATCAAAGACTCATCTGAGGCTCCAGGGACTAGATCTGTTACCTAAACATCAGCCTATGAGCACAGGAGGAACAGGAGAGGAAGGTAAAGGATGAAAAGGCAACTGCAATCATCAGAGTGCATGTCCCATTCATTTCAGATCTCCTTGTTGTCTAGGCTTCCTTATGTCCAATTTAGGTTCCTTCTAAGACGGTGGCAAAGGACAAAGCCACAACCATCGACTGGGAGAAAGAACCAAAAGGAGCCACCTAGTGGCCAAGTAAGTTTCCATTCAGACCACAGTGAAGCTTCAAATCATGTTAACTTAAATCACTTTATAATCCAAGAAAATGTAGAAATATAATGTTTTTGTAGCAAATGAAGGGGCATTTCAAATTTTAGGCTAATGAAAATTCAAGGCTTCTATAGATTGGTGAGAGCCTGGCAGTGGAAAGGAGACAGGCAGCTGGAATTATACACACCTGGATTCAAATTCAAGTTCTGTCACTTACTCGTGGATAGAGTTATACACTCTAACCTTTTCCACATCATGGAGCATGCAGAAAATTATATTTTTAAGGCTACACTGGAGTAATCAGAAGAGGCTGCCCCGAGTTAGAGATGAAGAGACCAGGGGCTCCAGTTACCCCTGTCCCCATCTGCCCATTCCAAGAAGTAAGGGAACCAATATCTCTACAAACTATAACCCACTCAAGGCACACTAGTGGAAAGCGCTCCTTCATCAACCTAGTTAATATTATTGGGCCTTCTTTTCTTTATCTATAAAGTGTGGCAAACAATACCTAGTTAGGTTTATGATGAAGATTAACTCAGATACTGCATGTAAATAAAATGCCTGGTACATACTACGTACCCAATCAATGTATTTTTTTCTTCCTTTTATGCTACTTCTTTTAGTATCAACACATAGGGATCCTGTTTTGTCAACAAGCTAATTTACAAAGCTATATTATGTGATTTGAAGTAATAGCAATAATCATAGCTCCTGTTTAATTGAGTGAATATTATAAGCCAGACCAGTGCTGGATTGCCTCACTGAACCTTTATAACCACCTTAGAAGGCAGGGATAGTAGATACCTTCTGTTGTCCACCCAGTGTCTATTATCAAAATTTTTCTTATCAACAAAATCCTGATTTTGACCTGGGCAACAATGTGCCACCAAAAAAAACTTGCTTTCCCAGACTTTCTTGCAGCTAGGGGTGGCCATATGGCATAGTTCTAATTGAAAAACTGGAAGGGCTGGTATTGACCCTTCCTGCCAGGCCAATGCCTGAAGGTCTACCCATCACATTTAAATGAAACCACATAGTAAGCAGCCTCCAAGAAGACCCTCAATAATCCCTGCCTCCTGATATTCCCACCCTCCTGGAATTCCTCCCCTTGAGTAGAGGCTGGACCTAGAAATTCACTTCTAACAAACAGAATACCGCAGAAGTGATGGAATATTACCTCCCAGAGTAGGTTACAAAAAGTCTGTAACCTACCCCCGCTCTCCCCAGATACTCTGGGAGAAACTTACAAACATGTTGTGAGCTGCCCTATGGAGAGAGCAACGTGGCAAGGAATTGATGTCTCCAGCCAACAGCCAGTATGGGTCTGTCACTTCCCAAAAGTACATGAGTGAGCTTGGAATCAGATCCCCTTCACCCCAGTCAAGTCTTGAAATAAGTGAATTCCCAGCCAACAGCTTTGTGAGACCCTGAGCCAGAGACAACTAGCTAAGCTGTATCTGGACTCATGACCCATAGAAATTGTAAGGTAATTAATATTTGTCGTTTCAGATTGCCAAGACTTACGGTAACTTGATACACAACAATAACAGTGTTTAGTCACCATCTTTCTATGAAATTGCATGCTGAGAATGGCAGAAGAGGACACTGGAAAGATCCTGGTTCCTCAATGACCTTCTTGGGCAGCTTGACCACTCCCTAGCTCATGATTCAGATTATGTGAAAAAATAAAGTTTTATTTCATTAAACAATTAAAATCCATTTTAATTCATATAGTAAGTACTACTACTGCTACTACTACTACTACTACTACTACTACTACTACTACTACTACTACTATTACTACTGTTCCAGGTAACATCTAATGGGTTTGTACAATACAAATAAAAGAGCAACAGAGTGGTTCATAGATTATAATCCAATGGAATAAACAAGCAAACAATGCAATAGAAGTTACTTGTAAACACTATTCAGCAAAAAGGGTAAATTACAAAAGTACACAGAATAACCTCATTGTTTCAAAATGTATACATACACACAAATGCATAGAAAAAGTCTTGTAGGGTATACACCAAGGGTCAGCAAATTTTTTTTCTGTAAAGGTCCAGATAGTAATAATAAACACTTCAGGCTTTGAAGGCCTACAACTAACTACTAAACCTGCCGTTTTAGCATGAAAGCAGTCTACATAATATGTAAATGAATGAGCATGGCTATGTTTCAATAAAACTTTATTTGTGGAAACAATTTTGAATTTCATATCAATTTTCTCATGTCACAAAATGTTACTGTTACTTTAATGTTTTTCAACTATTCAAAAATGTAAATACCATTCTCAGCTCAAGGTCCGTAAAAAAAACAGGTGGCAGGCCAGATGTGGCCCACAGGCAATAGTTTGCTGATCCCTGTTATAGGCCAAAATGTCCATAGTGATTATGTTGTTTGGAAAGTAAAATTAAGCTTGATTTTTACTTTCTTCTTGAAACCTTTCAGCCTTGTCTTAATTTATGGTTATGTATTTTATTGTTAGAATATACAGTAAAGTTGTGTTCATCTGGGGTGTGCAGGGGAGAGAGAAAAGCTTCTTGTGTGGTACTGGGACATTGAAATGCGCTGAAAAAGCCACAGACCTGGTTCCCACCAGATCATCAATAAAAACTGTCAACTGAGCCAGAGATAACATTTTCAGTGCCCCTAAAGTGGAAGGTAATCATGTAGCTATTTGAAAGCAGGCATTACAAGATGAAGAATTGAAACAGATGGGGAGAACCTACTGTAAAATGTGCATGTTTTCCCTCAGAAAATAAGATTATGACACACTGAGCAGAAAGGCAAGAAAAACCAGAGAATATTCTATAAGCACATCGTCAATCCTGTATGCACATTACAAGTTTCATATTTTCAGAAAATATTTTCTTCACTTAGCAGGAACATAACACAAACATACAAGTTAGAAAATTCTAATTTGCAACTGTTTTCAAAATATATGTAAAATTTTTAGTACAATAAAACAGATGTAACTGATGACATCCAGTCACTATGTCCTGCTCTTTAAAAAAAATACACACTACACCTACCCAGGTAACTACACATGTAATATTCAGCTTTGTAGGCACAATGTCACAAAGCCACTCTAGCTGTCAGCATTCTTGTAGAAAAACAATAGGACAGGGAAAACACAAGTTCTGGTGCTTCTTGTTAACATTTACCGTATGATCCTAGGGTTACAGATGGCACTGCTAAATATTCATGTCAGAATAACAAGGAAGACATAGCCTTCTAATTTTGAAAAGGCTATACATAAACTATGGAGAAAAGTCAACATGGGTATCTTAATTACTTTAAAACAAGTGACTTTCGGTTTGCCTCGTGGTACTTCTATTCTTGTTCCCTCTATAGATCTATGATGGCTCCTTGGAAGATCAAACTTTATACTGCTTCCTTTTTTTAAGTGTTTTTAAGTACATGCAAATATTTTTGAAGACAATATAACTATTACAATCACTAAAAAATAGGCATCCTCAGAGTAATCATTTCAAACACTTTAAAATGGTTCATTTTATATTAGGAGAATTATACCTCAATGATTAAAAAAAAACACAGAGAAAAAAGATACAATCATACTAATTGTCTTTTAATGTGGGAGTGGGAAGTATGATCTCCAGCGTCAAACATACTCTAGTGTTTGATTCAAAAACTTTTAAATTACTTTTGGATAATCTGTGGTTTTGAATTATCCATACCACTTCTTTCTTTCCATTCACACATATATGAGGCATCTCATTTAATCTGTCTGTTGCCTTGGGGTTTTCATCTGAAAAGTAATAGTAGGCCAGGTGCGGTGGCTCACGCCTGTAATCCCAGCACTTTGGGAGGCCAAGGCGGGCAGATCATGAGGTCAGGAGATCGAGACCATCCTGGCTAACACGGTGAAACCCCGTCTCTACTAAAAATAGAAAAAAAAAAAAACAGCTGGGCTTGGTGGCGGGCACCTATAGTCCCAGCTACTGGGGAGGCTGAGGCAGGAGAATGGCGTGAACCCAGGAGGTGGAGCTTGCAGTGAGCCGACATCGTGCCATTGCCCTCCAGCCTGGGCGACAGAGCGAGACTCCGTCTCAAATAAATAAATAAATAGTAATAGTAGGAATATTTTTCTTTGGCTAATAGAATTATAAGAATCAAATGAGAGAGATTAAAAAGATAGACAAGGGCCAGATGCGGTGGCTCACACTTGTAATCCCAGCAGTTTGGGAGGCCGAGGCTGGAGGATCACTTGAGCTCAGGAGTTTGAGACCAGTTTGGGCAACATATGGGGAGACCTCATCTCTACAAAAAAATTTTTAAAAAGCACACCTGTGGTTACAGCTACTCAGGAGGCTGAGGTGGAAAGAATGCTTGAGCCCAGGAGGTCGAGGCTCCAGTGAACCATGATCTTGCCACTGCACTCCAGCCTGGGTGACAGAGTGAGACCCTATCTCAAAAAAAAAAATTTTTTTAAATAGGCAATAACAAGTGTTGGCAAAGATGTAGAGAAACTGGAACTCTAATACAGTGCTAGTGGGAATGTGACATGGTGTTACATAGACAATAACAAGTGTTAGCAAGGCTGTAGAGAAAATGGAACTCTAATACATTTCTAGTGGGAATGTCACTCTGGAAAACAGTTTGGCAGTTCCTCAAAAACTGCCAAACATAGACTTACACAGACCCAGCAATTCCACTCCCAGGTATATGCTCAAGAGAAATGAAAACATATGGCCACACAAAAACCTCCTTACAAATGTTTATAGAAGCGTTTTTCATAATAGCCAAAAAGTGGAAACAACCCAGTGTCCATCAACTAATGAATGAGATAACGTGGGGTATATCCATATAATGGAATATTATTCAGCCATAAAAATAAATAAAGTATTGCCTGTAATCCCTGCACTTTGGGAGGCCGAGGAGGGAGGATTGCCTGACTCCAGGAGTTCAAGAACAGCCTAGGCAACAGAGCCAGACCTCACCTCTATAAAAAGTTAAAAGAAATTCATGCCTGTAATTCCAACACTTTGGGAAGCTGAGGTGGGCAGATCACCTGAGGTGGGGAGTTCAAGACCAGCCTGACCAACATGGAAAAACCCTGTCTCTACTAAAAATACAAAATTAGCTGGGCGTGGTGGCGCATGCCTGTAATCCCAGCTACTCGGGAGGCTGAGGCAGGAGAATCACTTGAACCCAGGAGGCGGAGGTTGCTGTGAGCCGAGATCATGCCATTGCACTCCAGCCTGGGCAACAAGAGCAAAACTCCGTCTCAAAAAAAAAAAAAAAAAAAGCTATGATCGTGCAACTGCATTCTAACCTGGGTGACAGAGTGAAACCTTGTCTCAAAAAAAGAAAAAAAAGGAAAGAAGGAACTTACGCATTCTACAACATAGATGAACCTTGAAAACATCATGCTAAGTGGAAGAAGCCAGTCACAAAGACCACAAATGGTATGATTCCATTTATATGATGTAAGTTATATCTCAATAACGCTATTTTAAAAAGACTAGTCATCTTTAATTGTGTAGGCTGGGGGAGGAGTAGAGTGAAAGGTACATACTCTCTCGTCATAAAGTTAATCTAAGGGAGTCAATAAAAATGTTTCCCAAGAGGGCACTATATAGGCAAAATAAGTGATGGCTCATATTACTGCTGGGTGACAAGGAGCATCCTTCTTACATCCACATATGCACAGTCTTGCACTGCAGAATGGCATTTCGGACAACAACGGACCGCATATACAACAGTAGTTCCATAAGATAACAATAATGAGGCTGGGCGCGGTGGCTCACGCCTGTAATCCCAGCACTTTGGGAGGCCGAGGCAGGCGGATCACGAGGTCAGGAGATCAAGACCATCCTGGCTAACACAGTGAAACCCCATCTCTACGAAAAATACAAAAAATTAGCCGGGCATTGTGGCGGGCACCTGTAGTCCCAGCCACTCGGGAGGCTGAGGCAGGAGAATCGCTCGAACCCAGGAAGCAGAGGTTGCTGTGAGCCGAGATCGTGCCACTGCACTCCAGCCTGGGCGACTGAGTGAGACTCCGTCTCAAAAAAAAAAAAAAAAGATTACAATAATGTATTTTGACTGCATCTTTTATATGTTTAGATACACAAATACTTACCATTGTGCTACAATTGCCTACAGTATTCAGTACAGTAATGTATAGCAAGTTACTTGTATAGCAAGTTACTGTACGAAACAGCAACTGTACTGATACAGTAGAGAATAGGCTATACCATATCTAGGTTTGTGTAAGCGCATTCTATGATGTTCACATGATGAAACTGCCTAACAATGCATTTCTCAGAATGTATCCTCGTCATTAAGCAATGCATGACTGTATATGTGTGTATGTATATAGAGAGATACACGTACTTATTCATGAATCTCCTTCCCACAGATAAATAGATAAAATGTGTCCACTATGCAAAATTAAAAACATACTCTCGGGACATCAATCAACCCTTCCGTAAGTATTACGATAGGCCCTCTGTTGGCAGAAACTGCACTGTGCTCTGCAGAAACAGGCGCACACAGGGTTTCTGCCTTCCAAGGACTCACCATTAAAGAGACACCAAGTATACCAACGCAATGGCCAAGTACAAAGTGACCAGAAACTGAAGTGATAAATGGGCACAATGGAAGGGAAGATTTGCAGAGGCAGAAACTTTAGAGCTAAATCTTAAAAAGGAGTTCCCCCACATAAATCTAGGGGAGGGGAACAAGTATGGAAGCCAGCATCTCTGACAAACTACACAGCAAATAGATGGAGCTGGTAGCGGGGAGATGGAAAGTGTCAGAACTGGGAGGAGGGGCTGGTTACGTCAGATAGTGCTCTGGAAACCTGTGGCACTTGGCCTTTTATCCTACAGCCAAAAGGGATACATTTAAGACCTACATTGAATCAAAGTCAAACCAGAGTTAAATAATAAGAAAAACCACTTGTCAGCAATGTGAAACAGAAATTGGCAAAAAGAGAGGATTTTGGGGATAAGGGAAAAATAGAGGCAAGAACATTAGTTCTGAGACTATTGCAACTGTGCTGGAAGGAGGTATTTTGAGACACCCTAAACTTAAGCAGAGGCAGTGGAAATGAGAAGGAGGGGTCAGATTTCAGATCTGCTGACAGACTGAAAGACTTGGTGAGTGACAGAAGATAGGTGACAGAAAGGAAGGATGACCCCGAGATTTCCAGAAAGAACTCGATATTGACTTGGGTGAGGGCAGAAACTACAGATTGATGGTGGAGCATTTCTTTTTTTTGTTTGTTTTTTAATTATACTTTAAGTTCTAGGGTACATGTGCACAACGTGCAGGTTTGAGCATTTCAAAGACACTAAGATAGGAGTTTGAACTGGTTTAGCCCAAAATAGGAGAGTACAGAAGAACATAGATGACGTACTTCAGTACAATACAGGGTTCTCAGTACAATACAGAGCACAGATTCAGAAGCCAGATGTTCACCTATGTTCAAACCCTCAACTCTATCAGCTGCTAGCTGGAGCCGTTTGAACACATTACTTAAACTCTCCATCCATAAAATGGACATAATAATAAGACCTATTCATACCGTTAACATGTATTAAAAAATGATTAGTGCCGTAACAGCTTGCTATTTCTATTATGGCATCTACACGGTGATGTATTATCTCCATTTTATAGAGTAAGAAACTAAAGCAGAGGCAGTAAGAAGGAGAAGGAAGGGTCAGATTTTAGAGGTGCTAACAGACAGAAAGACTTGCTGACTGAAGATAGAAGGTGACAGAAAGGAAGGATGACCCCAAGATTTCCGAAGAGGATTCGATATTGACTTCGGTGAAAGCAGAAATATGAATTGATGGTAGAGTATTTCAAAGATACTTTCAGAGAAACCCTGTTCCTTACACAGATAGATTGAGGCAGAAACCTTATCTAACTAGGCTTCAAAGACAATGCTATTTACACTCTGCTACGCTGCTTCCTGAGCTGCTGCTGGAATTACCCACTCTGTGAAGCACATAAAATTCTCAAGTTGCCACAGTTTCCACATTAAGAGCAGATTTGTTTTTTGCTTGGATTTCCAAGAATACCTAACAAAAGGAGGGTGATCAACTCATCATTTTCTGAGATGAGCTGAATCCTGTGTCTCTGGAGTTAGCGAGGATGTAGCCTCCTCCAAGAGGCCCTCCCTGACTCTCCGAGTCCATGTTAGCTGATTTGCATTCACCACACAGCAAACTGCGCCTTCCCCATATCTCCTGAAACTATTTCCTAATCTCTCGGTCCTACTAGACTATCAACCCTATGAGTTCAGAGACTGTCCATCTTATTCACTGCAATATCTCCTGTGTCTAGCAACAACCTAGAACACTGTCAGTGCTAATTAAATGTATTGGATGGATAATTCAAAGTTCCAATTCTGGTCTGAAATGTATTTGTCTCAAAGGGTTATATTACATGGTAACAGAGGCCATATCCCTTGGCCAGTGTGGAACAAAAGATAAAAATCTCATTTCCAGTCATACATTAATTGAGTATGGCAGAAGCCATTGGCTGCCTACTCAACAGCTATTCATTCTGTTTCCCTGCTAACAGGGGCAGCCGTGAGCCCAGTTCCAAGGAATGGATGATGAGCTCTCTAAGCCAAGCATAGGAATCTCATTCCCTTTTTCCAGATACTTCTTTTCCCTGTCTCCCTTGCAACTAGGAATGACCAACAAATCCAGATCTGGCCAATAGGACATAATAAGGAGTGTGCTAGGGGACTTACAGGAAGGATTTTCCTCCTAATATAAAAACTCTCTTTTATCTTCCCATCCTCTTCTTCCTACCCTGAACACAGTTACACGAGGACATTATACCTGGCACTGTTATAACCCAGCGATCACTAGGTTACAAGTCAAAAGACCAAAAAGCCAACATGCTAAAGAATGGCAGAGCAGAAAACTAGAAAGTACCTGCATTTGATTATATCATTAAGCCACTGTTTCATGAGAACTTTCTCCTTCCAGACAGCTTATGATGTGGGAAAAGTCATGTCATTACTGTTTAATCCACTGTTAAATGGAAATTCTGTTACTTGCAGCCAACATTTTTCAAACTCATATACTGAGCAAAAAGGCACAAAACCTTTCATGTGATATTGGCCACTCAACTGCAGGTGTAGACATTTGGGATCTGCAATCAGCTGAACGCTATACTCTTCTATTCTAGGTGAAGAGAACTGTCGTTTTTGAAACATTAAAGATTCTGTACATCATCAGAGCATGTCTGTTCCTTTCAAATTTTGTACAGAGAGTTTATAACATTCAGAACAGAAATGACAGTGCTAGGAATCTAAATTACTTCCTTTAAAGAAAAGAGTGAATCTCTTATTCATAAGAAAACCAAATAATAGACCAAAAACCCAGAATCTGAAGTTGTTGTATCACCTAGCTTCTTGATCACTCCCAAATTATATTAACAAGTGCAAAACTTCATGTCTTAAGAAAAAAGAAGAGGTCTGGCAGAGAACTTCCTTAATGGATTTGACCTGGGTAATACCATTAACCCAAGAAATGCTTTTTTGGTATTTTTCCATTCTACTTACTTTGTAAATATGTTTTGTCATGAGTTGATTCAAATGAGAGAGTTGAATTTCTACAGATACCCTCAATTTGTAAAATTTGTGTGCTTGTGTGCATAATTTGTAGAATTGTGTACTTTAGTGAAGTTTTGTTGTGTTATTGTTGCTTGTTTTCTATCTTCCTTCCAGTCAGTTTTCCATTAATTTAAACCTCTTTTTATTCTGGCTAAAGTAAGTTACATTTTAAGATTTAAAAATTCTAGAGGAAATCCTTATATAATGTTCTTTATAATAACTCAAGAGTGTTGCCATGGTAGACATGAGACAAACTCAAATCTTTTTCTGAGACACCTAGAAATGTCACATATAACCTTTATTAATGTTATCTCTGTATAATTCATATTTCAAGATGACAGGTTAAACCACACAATTACAGTCTAAAAAAAGCCTTAAATTATATCGACCATCTCCAAATAACTACAACTTTTTCCCAGAGTTATCAGACTCTGGTCTCAAAGCCAAGCAAGTAAATACATTTAACTGAAAAGAATCCTCCTTCATTGAGGAGTGGGTAATTATGTCCCTAATTTTCCATGCTGATATCTCCTCAGAGCCTATCAACTATACAGGTAGCCCTATATTCAGTTCATCTTCTTCTTTTTTTTTTCTTTTTTTGGAGAAGGAGTTCTGCTCTTGTCGCCCAAGCTGGAATGCAGTTGTGCGATCTCAGCTCACTGCAACCTCCGCCTCCCAGGTTCAAGTGATTCTCATGCCTCAGCCTCCTGAGTAGCTGAGATTACAGGCGCACACCACCACGCCCGGCTAATTTTTTGTATCTTTGGTAGAGACGGGGTTTCGCCATTTTTGGCAGGCTAGTCTCGAACTCCTGACCTCAGGTGATCCTCCCGCCTCGGCCTCCCAAAGTGCTGGGATAACAGGCGTAAGCCACTGTGCCCAGCCTCAGTTCATCTTTAGAAAAGTCAGCCAAGCCATGTCAGAGATCTTGGCTCTAAACAAATATAGGTTATATTTAAAAAGACAGAAAAGGGGGCTCCCTCTATGGTCTATGGTTTGAGGTCTTAAGGCTCTGCCAATAGACGGCTACAGGGCTGGGAATTAAGGTCCTTCGTGGCTTCAAATGTCTCATATGACGCCAGATTCCCTTTTTTCCTTACTCATTCATTCCTTCCCTGATGCCAGATTCCTTTTTTTCCTTACTCATTCATTCCTTCCCCGGCTACAATGCTCCTTTTCCCCCTCTTCTTAGCACATTTCATCAGGAGCCAAAAATGTCAAACATTTCCATGGGTAAACAGAAATCTGCTGGCCTTTCCACCACCACCCCCGCATGCCTACTGTTATTATGAGCGGTAACAATGTAGTCTGCCTCAGGCACCTCTCTCCATCCATGCCAAGCAGGTCATTCTCCTTTTATCAGAAGGGAAAGTGGGTCATCACATTTTAGTGCATGTTGACACGACTGCTAATAAAAGCAAGATAAGAAGTTCCTGCCCTTAAGGTGCCTTAACCTCTACTTTGCCTAAAAGATACTTCACAGTTCCCACACTGGAGTAGGAACTGGAAAGTGACTTGATACCACGTTTCCTTAACCATACAGAGGTGAGGGAGGTAACAGGATATTTGTAAAGTGCAGTAACAACACCTAATTCAGGAGGTTACTCCTCTCTCATTTGGGTTAGCAACATGGTTCCTTTAAGAAGGCCACAATGGGCCAGGCCAGGCACGGTGATTCACGCCTGTAATTCCAGCACTTCGGGAGGCCGAGGCAGGTGGATCACGAGGTCAGGAGATGAGTGAAACCCTGTCTCTACTAAAAATACTAAAAGAAATTAGCCGGGAGTGGTGGCGGGCGCCTGTAGTCCCAGCTACTCGGGAGGCTGAGGCAGGAGAATGGCGTGAACCCAGGAGGCAAAGCTTGCAGTGAGCTGAGATAGTGCCACTGCAGTCTGGCCTGGGTGAAAGAGCAAGACTCCGTCTCAAAAAAAAAAAAAAAAAGTACAAACATTAGTTGGGCGTGGTGGCGCAGGTCTGTGGTCCTGTAGTCCCAACTACTCGAGAGGCTACGGCATGAGAATCACTTGAACCCAGCAGGCGGAGGTTGCAGTGAGCTGATATCATGCCACCACACTCCAGCCTGGGCTACAGAGTGAGACTCCATGTCAAAAAATTTAAATTAAATTAAATCAAATTTTAAAAAAAGAAGGTAACAATAAACTAGGAGGCTGACATCTCAAACAACAGAGGCATGAACAAGATAATTCTCTTTTGAATCATGTGTCTGAAAATGGTAGTAGTAAACATAGAGACCTACCAAGTGGCTTTCAAACTTTTCAAATTTGGAAGTATTAATATGAAGGAACTTTTATCCAAAAGTATAAACAAATATATCAACAGAAGCTAAGCTGTTCTCAGGCCCCCACCTGGAGAAGCAGATCCCTATAGGTAGCCAGGACACAGTCTGAAAATCACTAAACCACAGCCTACACACCATTTGAGAAGTTCAAAACTAGGTTTTGTTCTTCCTTTCCTTCTAAATCTTTCTTCTCTTTATGGCCATTACTGAACTCTCCTATGTCCTCTCAAATATAAAATTCCCAGTTAGATCCCAAATTCACATACAAGTAATCTAAGAAACACATTCTAATGCAGGATCCTTTTTACAACCTATCTCTACAAACATTTGGACACCTTTTCCATAAGGCAACTTGGCAATATGCATCAAGAGCCTTAAAAAATCCCTATCTTTAACTCCGTTGTTCTGTTCCTAGGAATTTATTCATTTAAAAATGCACATACAAATGTTTAAACCCACTGACTCAACACAGCATTATTTATGCTGATAAAATAAATGAAACAAGCTAATTGGTCAACAATAGAGGAAACTATTTAAATAAATCATTCTATTCATATGACAAATCTACTGTGGTTTGGCATTAAATTGCTTCTAATAGGCTGGGCTCGGTGGCTCATGCCTGTAATCCAAGCAGTTTGGGAGGCCAAGGCAGGCAGATTGCTTGAGCCCAGGAATTCAAGACCAACCTGGACAATAATAGTGAAACCAAGTCTCTACTAAAAATAAAAAAAATTAGCCGGGCATGGTGGTGCACACCTGTAGTCCCCAGCTACTCACGAGGCTGCGTTGGGAGGATCACCTGGGCCTGGGAAGTCGAGGCTACAGTGAGCCATGATCCTGCCACTGGACTTCAGCCTAGGCAAGGAGAGTGAGACCCTGTCTAAAACAACAACAACAACAACAACAACAACAAAACCTTCTAAAATAATGAAAACTACAAAAAACACCATGACATTGCTATACAGTATGATTGGAAAAATGTAGAGATAAATGGACGGATAGAAAAAATATGAAATTTACTTACTGAATTGAAATATCAAATTTAATACTATCTTCTTTGAAAAAAGATACACCACATGTTAGATTATAGAAAAAAAAGCAACATAAAAGTTTATCTGGAGCTAACTTGTTCAGTGACACTATATCCTGGTGTTCTTGGGAAGTTAGTATATATAATATTTCTATTACTTTCTAATGTTTTCATGCATCACTCTCCTTTCAATATGATATTTATTTAAATTAGGCCTAAGGAAAGAAGTCTCTCTATCAATCATGGAATATTTTGACTGAAGAGCTCTTCAAAATGTATACTGTCCAATCTGATTATATTTACATTTGAAGTCCATGATAAATCTATCCCTAAATATTTCTAAAGATTAGGCCATCAGAGGTGAGAGTTTATAAAGTGCTTGTTGTGTGCCAGACACTCAGCCAGATACTGCAATTACAAGAGAGGAATAAAAGCGCAGTTCTTGCCTTCAAAGAGCTCAGGGACTGAGAAAGTAATGGACAAATAGCTATAGTGAGGTGAAAGCTAAGGAAGTGTACACAACATTGAGGATGGCGGAATCACAGAAGTCTCAGAAGAGGTGGCATTTGTGGACGCTGTTGAAAGATACATCATTCTCTAGGTGCCAATGAGAAGGGAGGAGAAGAGTCTGGAGAGAGAAAAGCACAGAGGGATATGTTCAGGGGACACCACTTTCCAACAGTAGGCGTATAAGGTATAAATTATGGGGGTGAAAGCTGGGGTTGGGGGAGTGGTTAGCAGCTGACAATAAATAAGGCTGAAAAAACAGGAACCTATACAGCAAGCCCAGGAGTCTGAATTTTAACATGCAGCCAGTGGCAAATCTCCACGAAATTGTGAACAGTGGAGTGACATGGTCATTTTACCTTTTTTCCCCCCCAAGATGGAGTCTCAGTCTGTCACCCAGGCTGGAGTGCAGTGGCGAGATCTCAGTTCACTGCAATCTCCACCTCCCAGGTTCAAGCCTGCCTCTGCCTCCCGAGTAGCTGGAATACAGGCACGCACCACCAAGCCCGGCTAATTTTTTGTATTTTAATACAGACAAGGTTTCACCATGTTGGCCAGGATGGTCTCCATCTCCTGACCTCGTGATCTGCCCACCTCGGCCTCCCAAAGTGCTGGGATTACAGGCATGAGCTATGGCGCCTGGCCCATTTTACATTTTTTAAGATGGCAAGGAAGAAGTGGGTGGAAAGGAAACAGGCCAAGAGCCTACGGAAATCTAAAGGGGCTGAACACAGCAGTGGCCTGAAGATGAAGAGATGAAAGAAGGAAAGACATTAAGACAAAGGTGACTAACTGGATGAGGAGCAGGAGACAGAAGTGCAGCCTCCTGGCCAGGCGCAGTGGCTCACACCTGTAATCCCAGCACTTTGGGAGGCCAAGGCGGGCGGATCACTTGAGGTCAGGAGTTCAAGACCAGCCTGGCCAACATGGTGAAACCCTATCTCTACTAAAAATACAAAAGAAAATAACTAGGCATGATGGTGGGCATCTGTAGTCCCAGCTACTTGGAGGCTGAGGCAGGAGAATTGCTTGAACCCGGGAGGCAGATGTTGCTATAAGCCAAGATCACACCATGCACTCCAGTCTGGGTGACAGAGCGAGACTCCCTCACAAAAAAAAAAAAAAAAAAAAAAAAGAAGTATGGCCTCCTTTTGTCTGGAAGACTCTGTTCCTGTCTTCCCAGGGCCCTCTCCCTCCTTCAAACAGTTCTCTGCTGGAAAGAACTCTACAGTGAGAGCTCTTCTGTGACCAACCAAAATAACTCTTTATCCTCTTACACTAATTTTTTATAGTATTTAGAACTATCAAAAAATCATTATTTGTTTGTTTATTTTTTGTCTCTCTCTCCAGAAGGTAAACTCCATGAAGCCAAAAGATACCTATCTAGTTCATGGCTATATCTTAGAACTTAGATCAGGGCCTGCCCTGGCACATAGTAGGAGCTCAATAAATATCTGTTGAGTGAATGAATGAATGAATGAATGGAAGGGAGGGAAAGAGAAAAAAGGAAGGCAGCCAGTCTACTGAGATTGGTGGTTTGAGTGCTTTACTAAAAAGTGATGTCATAAGTGAAAATCAGAAATATGGGAGAAAAAAAGAGTTGGAACACAAAGATTGACTGTGTCAGGCTCTGGAATGTTTAGTGAGCTCAAGTATTATCTTGTGACTTTTTTTTTTTAAGAGACAGGGTCTAGCTCTGTTGCCCAGGCTGGAGTGCAATGGCATGATCATAGCTCACTGTAACCTCAAACTCCTAGGCTCAAGGAATCCTCCCGCCTCAGCCTCCCAGGTAGCTAGGAGTAGAGGTGCACACCACCACACCTGGCTAATTTTTTAATTTCATGTAGAGACAGGGTCTCACTATGTTGCCCAGGCTGGTGTAGAACTTCCAGCCTCAAATAATCCTCCCATCTCAGCCCCCCAAAGCACTGGAATTACAGCCATGAACCACTGCACCTGGCCCCTTACTACTGTTTGATATCTTTCCTGCTAACATTGGATGTAAAAGAAAAGAATAAAAAGGAGTTGAGAGAATGCCTACTGAGTGACTACAGTACTTAACAAAAGCAAGTACTTTACAAACAGTACCTCCTTCCATCCTCACCATACTGGTACCTCTATTTTTCCATATGAAGAACTGAGACTAAGGGGTTCAGTGACTTATACACAGTGAAACTACTGGAAAATGGCAGAAGCAAAACTAAAACTCAGGTCTCGTGACTCCCACACCATTCACTGCACAATGTTAGAAGCAAACCAACACTTTCCATGCACTTCCAGAATACTGTTAGGTTCATCCTCTTCCACTTCAAGATGCTTTTCAAACCAAAGTTTCAAATTTACAAGAAAAAAAATGGCTTTTGCTGTCATATTTTTCTATGTTTAAAAAATAAATTGCATAAGACTGGCCTGTTAAGTTTCTAAGACTTGATCAGATCACTTAAAATTCCAGTTTGAACTCTACCATGTGGAAAAAAGAGTCTTAAATGAGATAGTAATCATACATCCAAAATCATCCCTTTCATTCACAATCACATACACAGACCTCTGCATCCCTTTGCAACACTACATAAAGACGAAAGTAAACGTTTTATCCTGTGAGCTAACCCCAGGCACCACTGGACTAGCATCTAGTCCCTTAAACTAATAGCTGAAAGCTTATAGAATATGCCAGACAAGTCAGAGAATTTAGCCAGCAGAGCTGCTCAGATTTAAATTGTGCTATTTGAAACTTAGACCACTTGAGACAACAGTTCACTTTTCTTACCACGGCAACAGATTCAACCTCATGGCCCTATGAAAGTCATCTGAATATATTTAGCCAAAAGAAAAATAAAAAGAGAAAGAGAAAGAAAGAAAGAGAGAGAGAGAGAGAGAGAAAAGAAAGAAAGAAAGAAAGAAAGAAAGAAAGAAAGAAAGAAAGAAAGAAAAGAAAGAAGAAAGAAAGAGAAAGAAAGAAAGAAAGAAAGAAAGAAAGAAAGAAAGAAAGAAAGAAAAAAAGAAAAGAAAAGAAAAGAAAAGAAAAGAAAGAAAAGAAAAGAAAAGAAAAGAAAAGGAAAAGAAAAGAAGAGGGGAAACTTCTATCTCCTCATTGAAGATATATTCAGCACTCTGATTTTTTTATGCACATTTGATCATCCTGTTGACAGCCTTGGAAGTTAAGTAATATGGACTGCTGCACAGAGGTTTCAAACCTTGATGGAAACCAATGGCAGGCTCCTTTTGACAGTCAAATAATGACAAGCACGTTGCAGGCCAATGCCCGTCATTCACCAACATCTCCAACCTGCTCCAACTGCTGCACAGTGACTAAGTGGAGGGTCAGAGGTTAAGCTCCAAGAAGCCAGCAATGAAGGGCAACTGTCATGCACCACTGCCTGTTGTGAAGCAGCAAGGAGTGGCTGTCTCCTTCTGAACATGCAAAATGTTCTCATTCTGTCCAGGCAGAGACACATCTGAAGGTCCTAAATGAGACCACTGCCAATTCATGAAGCTCCAAACTGACAGCATGCCATTCAAGCTGTCTCAAATTTGACTTTTTTTCCTATTTCAAATCACAAATGCATGCAAAGTATACCGTTAAGCATAACTCCTCAGCCATGGTTTTAAGCATGCTCTGCTTTTAGACACAGAAATAGCCTCAGACACATACACATTCTCAGATCCTAAAAAAATGAAAGAAAATGCAAAGTTAATTTATTCTTCTTTAGGGAGTTGCTAATTCAAAATGGCACAGAAAAAAACTGGATACAGATTTTCTAGGAAAGTTCCTAAATGTCTACAAAACAAAATAATCTTTAAGAAGGACTAGTTTCATGATAATATTACCACACTATTATGACAACTAAGAATATTAGTGTGTGTATATAGAATTTTATTTAATGAAAATAATGTAATTTTAGGTACACAGTAGTTCATCGACACATTTTATATTTTTTTAGAGTCTGTTTATAAAATCGTAGTCCACAAATGATTCAGAGTCCAGCATATGACACAAATACCTCCTTAAACAATTCTAAGTTTGGGCTCTTATTGCTTTTCTATGTAGTAGAAATACATGATTGCATTAAGATGTGTGTGCATTAACATATAACCTGTAAAGAGGTTTCTTCTTTATCTTAATTGAGTAAAAAGAAATGTCTTATCTCATTTACAGGCCACATGATTGTCACTAAGTGACTAGCTAGCATCAAGAATTAAGTTGGACAGGTCTTCTTATAGCCTTTTCATCAACAATAGGATTTCTAAGAAACAGAGCCTTAAGTGGCCCTCATCAGACACAGCCTTTAGAGGTTTGAACTTGAAAATGATTTTATATGAAAGTGTGGGTCTACACCAGAGGCAACACTAGTCACTCTTTAATTCCTGATCACTACCACCCACCCGTCCTTAAGTGAGCCTGGGGAGAGGAAATAACCCATCATCTACAAGGAACAAAGCCAAGACATCCCACTATCAAAGCTTGTATGAACAAAGGTCAACTAATTGCCCTATTCTCTACCAACAAGAATATAGCTAGTTTCTAATATACATCTGCAGACAGCAAAACATAAATTATTTTAAGTAATATATGAGCATGTATCAACCTTCCACTCTTAGGCAAAAAATAGAAATTATGGTGCATAAATCCAGATTACTATATATAGTTTTGATCCAGAAAAATATTCCAAGCCATAAGTACACACTCACGTACTATTTGGATAGCTGACAAAATAATGCTGTTCACAATGAAGAGCATTCTACAATATAAAAGACTTGAGAAAGATTTTAATATGAAGTGACTTCTCTTTCCAGCAGCACAATCTGAGTGGGAAAATTCCTTATCTAATATTCAGGCATATATGTACATAAAATCACAAAGACTGAATTGAGAGACAGGAACATCTTTCCCAAATCCTGTATTTAGACCTGAGTTGCAAACCTCACAGTATAACGTGAACTAATACAGGAAAAATAAAAGAAAGTTCTCCTTCAGACACCACAGGACAAATGAAAAGGAAGTACTCCTGTAGACATCACAGAGTACTAATGGTACTCATATTCCTAAAGGATAATACAGAACAAAAGTTAAAATGACTTCAAAAACAGCTTAGCTGATTAATCAGTCACCGATCCATAATGAATAACAAAAGTAACCCAAGAATTTAGGAGAGGCAGATCCCTGAGCAGATACTAAGAAAATTTTACTGGACTTGAATAAGTTCAATGCTCAAATTATTAAATTATCAGCAATTTCTTATACTACAGGAAATAGAGGGTATGGTGCCTCAGTTTGTTGTACTCAATCCCAGATTCAGAGGACCAAGCTGAATTTCTTCCTCGGGGCTTCCGCCTCTGTGGCTTTACATGAAGAGTCCCCACTTCATCCTTTCATGTAGGAGGAGAAACTGACCAGACATGAAATGGTCATAAAATCCACCCATTATTTCCCCTATTCAAATATCTTACTGGGGGGAATAATGGCAATTGGCCAAAATAAGGCAGGTAGACACATTCTGGATTTGCTAAAGCTGAGCATGACAGTTTTCCATGAACATTCAAGAGGAGGACCTAGCCTTCGTATCTATTCTCTCTAACCCAGGACACAGTAATAATTCTCAACAATAGGATTTCTAATCACAAATAGAGCCCTAGTGGCCCTCATCAGAGACAGTCTTTGGGGGTACAAATAAACTTGAAAATAAACATTATCTAAAGGTGTTGGTCTACACCAGTGGCAGCACTGTAGACTGGTCTCAAACTCCTGACTTTGTGGCAGCACTGATGAAGACCAACACCTTTAAGCTCTGACCACTATCATCCACCCTTCCTTAAGTGACCCTGGGGAAAGGAGATAACCCATCATCTATAAGGAATAAAGCCAAGATACCCTATTTTTCAGACATTATTCATCCAACAAATGTCTGGGAAATTAATTAGTATGTGAACTCCCCAATACTCCTTGTCAAACTTTCTACTGGACTGGTGGACAAAGGAGTACATCGGGATGGCATTTCTTAGAAAGAAATAGATTTGATTCATATCCTCCAAAGATCAGGATGGCAACTGCTGGGTTCTACTTTCCCTGTTCACCTACCATCACCCGGTTCTATCTTTCCATATGTCCCAAATGTCAAGTTTAATATCTAAAACATCTTTCATCTGAATGTATGATTCGGCAAGAACTTTTCAAGACGATGATGAATTCAGCAACATCCAAAAGCAGGCAAATTAGTGACTCCTGCTATTTCAGTGTTCACAGATCAGTGGAGGTGAGTAGGAACTCCAAAAAAGTGGAAAATGTGGCCCCAACAACCCTATCCTGGTATTTGTACCAGGTGCTGACAGCAATCAAGAGTCCCCTTAGACCTAAACCAAGGTTACCACTCCCCCTCCTTCCACCATGTGCCTTTTCATTAGGTCCTTGGTGACAGAGTGACAAAGCATCTAGTTTTGGGTTTTTGTCTTTCTTTTATAAATGAAGGCAAAAGCCTATATGATTATAGCTCAAATAATTTTAGAAACGTTTGCTACATACTTGTGATGAGGCATGGGGAATAAAGTTAAATAGGAGTCTTGCTCTTCTCTCTGCCTGATTCTGTAAAGTGAGATGCTTAACTGAAGTGCCTAAGTGCTTTGAGGTCATTAGAAGTATGAGCTGACCCAACCAGGTGACCCGTTTTCCTCCTTTCAGTAGAACAAAGGCCAGACACACTCATTTTACCATATTCATTGTACACTGAACTGTCAGTGCAAGGAGTACCAGTTGCCTCCAGGTCATGAAATAATACTAAAAACTTTATAATCATTCATTGATTTAGTTTTCAGCATACTATATCATTTGAATCCAATGGGAGCATAAAGAGCTATTTGTGAGGTCAACCACGGTACAGACAGATGCTGACATGCTATTGATGGCAAGCTGGAAAGAAATTGCTAAATACAGCAGATCAATACCTCGTTTCACTGTTACAGCCTTCTGCAGACATAAAATATATATCTTTACAGCTACAAAAATAATAATAATGAAAGTGGGAGATAAATGCTTCCCTCAAGGTAAACTATTTGATTAGCTAAGGGCAAAGGTGACAGCAGCAGTTACACTAAAGTAACTTTATAGTCTTAAATAAAAACAGGAGGAAGAGCAGTAGATGAAATGGCAAAATGAATCGGGACACATAGGTGGTTCAGACATAACTCTTTTAAAAAAGTGATAGGTAAAGGGCCACCAAAATCTACGATTTCTCCTATGGCTACAAATGCAGTTTCCTTAGATCTATTCTGTCATATGGTTTTACACAAAACTTTTTTTTTTTTTTGAGACAGAGTCTCACCCTGTCACCCAGGCTGGAGTGCAATGGTGCAACCTCAGCTCACTACAACCTCCGCCTCCTGGGTTCAAGCGATTCTCCCGCCTCAGCTTCCCGAGTAGCTGGGATTATAGGCACACACCACCACGCCCGGCTAATTTTTTGTATCTTTAGTAGAGACGGGATTTCACCATGTTAGCCAGGCTGGTCTCAAACTCATGATCTTGTGATCCACCTGCCTCGTCCTCCCAAAGTGCTGGGACTACAGGCGTAAGCCACCATGCCTAGCCTACACAAAACATTTTCTAAACAAAATATTTTCTATTGGTGATGGAGAGCAGATTGAGAGTTAAGGTTAAATAACTGTTCAGTAAATTAAAAAAAAACAAAAAACAAAAAACAAAAAGCTTAACTTCCAGTCTATATATGTTTCCATTTGACAAGAAATGCTGAGAGTCAACCACATTTGTAGCACCTTACTAGACACAAAAAACAAATTTATTGCAGTGTTGTCAGCCAGAGGGATCTTCTAATCCCCATAGGGAAAAGAGAATTACTGTGTATAAAACACTACTATGTATAAGCAATCACAAAATGTAAAATTAAATATGACCTAATTTCAACCACATATGGTACCATACACCAGTAAGTGTACCATACACCAGTAAGTGTACCATACACAAACTTACCGTTAGTATCATACTTTTTGACACAGGAAATAAAGTCAGTAAGGAAAGAGATGAAGGGAATAATCCTCAAACGCTTCATGAAAGAAGAGGGACTTAAGAAAAGACCTCAGGGTCTGGTGGATCATACAATCATTAAAATAGTTTTTATTTCTCAGATTAAACTCTTTTTGTAGATCTCCAAAGTTTAAGCTTATAAACAACCAAGCAGAATTTACCATCAATTATCTGAGATATGAAGTCTCCCAGGAATCTTTAAAAGCAGCGTAAAGGGTAAGTATCTCTGTTTTTTCAAAAAATTATACTTTTTCCGATTGAAATGAATGGTTTAAAAAAATATGGGGGCAGAGGGTGACAGGAGCACATTGCGCTGTCATAATGCTGAAATGTCAGTGGTTTGTGAAATCCTTCAGTGACCAATATTCAAAAAGAGAGTATGAAATACCTACCCAGAAAATACTATCACTCTGCATTTGGATAGTGGTTAGCAATTTTAAAACAACCTGTTAACCTAAGACTGACTTAAATGATGACATTTATTTCCCCAAAGAACATGGGAACTCTCAGGTAAGTAAAAGAGACTTACTTGATACAATTGTCACCCTTCCATAGCAACGAACAAGATAAATTAAAAATAAAAAATAAATCTCAGTGCAAGGGAAACAATGAAAATGTAATGTAACTGCAATTGAAAGGGAAGGAATAATCATACATTTATTTTTTGTCCAATTGAGAAAAAAATTTAAAAAATATTAACAGCTGTCCTAAATTGTATAAAAATAGAAAATATTTTTTATCAATTTTATAATTTGTTATCAATCTAAATCAGCTCCACTATTTTATTAGTCTATATACTTCAGGAACAGAGTATAATGTCTCTAGCCGCTCTTCTGCAGAGGAAACAAGATTGCACCAAAAGGTTGACATCCTCAAGTTAACGCATGTGCATTTCACTAGACTGTGTGTTAATGTAGCTGTCTAGGTCACCCCGAGTAAACTGGGAGAAGCAACGTGATTGGGGCACGGCTCCTAAGTCTTGGTCCAATTTGGATCACTTAGTAATTCGTGTTTGAAAAGTAAGTCTCAGGCCAGGTGCAGTGGCTCATACCTGTAATCCTAGGACTTTGGGAGACCAAGGTAGGCAGATAGCTTGAGCCCAAGGGGTTGAAACCAGCCTGAGCAACATAGTGAGATCCGGTCTCTACAAAATCTACAAAAATTAGCCAGGCTTGGTGGCGCACGCCTGTAGTCTCAGCTACTGAGGAGCCTGGGGTGGGAGGACTACTTGACCCCAGGAGGTCGGGGCTGCACTAAGTTATGACTGTGCCACTGCACTCCAGCCTGGGTGACAGAGTAGGACCCAGGACTCTGTCCCAAAGAAAAAAAGAAAAAGAAAAAGAAAAGTACATCTCAGAAAACATCCAATCAACAAATATTTACTGTATATCTGTCAACAAAGTTCTGTGCTAGATACTTCAGAAGACACAGATACATATATATATATATATATATATATATATATATCTTTTTAAGTTTCTGTGTTCCTAATACAAAGAAATAATAAATGTTTGAGATGATTAATATGCTAAATATCCTGATCTGATCTGATCACTATACATGATATGTATCAAAACATCACTATGTACTCCATGAATATGTACAATATTGTCTATTTCAAAACAAGTTTCTGTTCCTAAGAACTTGATAATTTCTACATAGTGGGGAGGGGGAGAAGTGGTGGATGAGATAAGAATGCTAAAAACCTATTTTAAATCATATTTATATCTACATAACATTGTTAGTATTCAAAGTTCTTTTACATTTATTATCTTATTGATGACATCTCAGATGAAGCAGGGAAGGGAGTTATTATCCCCATTTTACAGATGAAACATCACAGAGATTGGAGGACTCATACAAGGTAATGCGTAGTAAGTGGCATATGTGAGACTCCAAGTTTAGCCCTCCAGCTACTAGTGATGTGCACTGGTAGCTGGAATGTGAAACTCCAAGTTTAGCCCTCCAATTACCAGTGATGTGCACTGGTAGTTGGAGGGCTAAACTTCCACTAACTATAGCAGGCTACTTACTATTTGCGTGGAGTGAAAGGGGAATGGGGGAATTCAGGGTATTCATTCAGGAAACATTAGTTCAGTGCCTATTGTGTTCAAGACTCTGCAGACATTGGGGTACAAAGAAAAAGAAAATATGTCTATTTAACTAAGGTATGAGAAAGAAAATGAAAGAAATCATTAGAAAACCGAATAAGTGCTACAAAAACATGCACAAACTGCTACAGAAACAGAAAAGAGAAAACTATTTTAAGATTTTGAAATACTTTCCATATTAAACAAAAAAGAATAAAAATGAACTAAGTAACCATTCATCTCAAGATGTTGCCAAAAGAAGCTTAGGCAATGCAGGACAAAGAAAACAATAAAAACAAAGGTAGAAATTAATGAATTAGAGCATAAACAAATCCAAGAGCTTGTTTAAAAAAAAAAAAAAAACAGACTACCAGAAAATACAGTCAATTTTTAAAGAGAAGACATGAATATACAAAGTTATAATTTAAAAGATGGAAAAAGTGAATATGGAATTTTTTTAATTATAAAACTATACACAATTCTACCCTAGTAAACCAGAGAATGTTAGGCTCAATGCCATGTCAATAAATGTAAAACTCTCCCATTCTAAGATATAATGACCAAAATTTACTCAAGAAGAAAACTAAATAGACAATAGCCAGGCGTGGTGGTGCACGCCTGTAATCCCAGCTACTTGAGGGGCTGAAGCAGGAGAACTGCTTGAGCCCAGGAGGCAGAGGTTGCAGTGAGCCAAGACTACAGCCTGGGTGACACAGCAAGACTCTACTCAAAAAAAAAAAAAAAAAGAAGAAGAAAGAAGAAAGAAGAAAAGAAGAGAAGAAGAAGAAAGAAGAAGAAGAAGAAAGAAAGAAGAAAAGAAGAAGAAAAAAGAAGAAGAAGAAGAAGAAGAAGAAGAAGAAGAAGAAGAAGAAGAAGAAGAAGAAGAAGAAGAAGAAGAAGAAGAAGAAGAAGAAGAAGAAGAAGAAGAGAAGAAGAAGGAAGGAAGAAAAGAAGAAGAAGAAGAAGAGGAAGAAGAGAAGAAAAAGAAGAAGAAGAAGAAGAAGAAGAAGAAGAAGAAGAAGAAAAGAAGAAGAAGAAGAAAAGAAGAAAGAAGAAGAAGAAAGAAGAAAGAAGAAGAAGAAGAAAAGAAGAAGAAAGAAGAAGGAAGAAGAAGAAGGAAGAAGAGGGAGAAAGGGAGAAGAGGGAGAAAGGGAGAAGAGGGAGAAGAGGGAGAAGAGGAGAAGAGGGAGAAGAAGAGGGAGAAGAAGAGGGAGAAGAAGAGGAAAAAAGAAGAAGAAGAAGAAGAAGAAGAAGAAGAAGAAGAAGAAGAAGAAGGAGTTCAAACTTCCAACAGGCAAATAATCCTAATGCTTTGTAAATGGTTCCCAAGCAGAGAGGGAGGAGGAAAACTCTGCAAGTCATTTTATGATACTAGCATAATACGATACCAAATTTGACAAAAGAAAGCACAAAAAGGAGTTTCTCAATATTTTTACTCACTTTACCTTCTTCTACTGTGATCCTATCCCCATCCGCCAAAAGTGCTTTATTAGGCTTTACAAACTGTAGCTTGAATTACGTTCAACATGTATGTTATATATGCCCCATTCAAAGATTCGCATATACCCTCAACCCCTGGAGTACCACTCTGCAGTTTCCATAAGAATTTCTGATACTGATCCATCTTACTTTCCTAATTGAAATTCTAAAATGTTGAATTCAGCAATATATTAAAAGACCTATATAATATAAACAAGTAGGCTTTATCCCAAGGAACCATTATTAGAAAGTCTAATAAATTACGTTTTATCAGTAGAAGTAAAGATACTACCTACCATCTAAACAGACGTCCAAAAAATGTTCCTAAAATTCAATAAAATTCAACCTCAGTCCCTGAAAAAAAAAAGTAAGAACCAAAAATAACTGCCAACAACTACCACTTTACTTAATACTAGAATCCCAAAGTATAACCGTTAAAGACATGACTATCTGCTATAACCACTACCAACTGGAGGTTCTAGACAAGGTAATATAGAAGAAAAAAAAAGAGAAGAGAGTATAATTACTGAAAGAGGAAAAAACAAATTATATTTGCAGATAATTAGATTATCTACCTCATAAATATCCAGAAAACCCAAGAACATCATCCAAAACTATTAGAATGATAAGAAGGCATTCTGTATTGTGGCCAAATATAAAAATAGCACACACATAAAAAACTTTCTTAAGTATCATTTAAAAAACCCAATTTTTAAATATCCCATTTTCAATAGTAACCAAAAAATAGTAATCAAAAATATAAAATACCCACGTATTTTACATAAAGTAATAAATAGTGCCCAACTGAACAAAATTACAAAGCTTTCTGAAGATCATAAAACTTAAATAAATGTAGAGACAGATAATTACTGAATGAGAAAAATGATTTACCATAAATATTTCAGTTATTTCCAAATGACTATATAAATTTAATGCAATAACAATTAAAATACCAAAAGACTGGTGGGGCACATGGGGGACCTTGAAAAAGTGATTTTTAAATTTACCTGGGAAAAAATTTAGGTTGTCTTCTCAAAGCAAGAGATGAGCCACGGAATTTTTGAAAGTAAAGACTAATTATAGGGGCCTTATGCTGCCAAATATAGAAAGATATTATAAATCGATGGCAATTAAAATGATGTGTCAAAATAAAAACAAACAGGATAAAAAGCAGATCTGATTATTTAAGCATTCAAATCAGTACGTAAAAGATAAGTCAATAAATGCAGGCAGCAATATCTGATTGGCCTTGGGGAAGAAAAATTTCCACATCTACTCCATACTGTAACACCAACTAAATTCTAGACACATTTTAACAATTATATGAAAAAAACATAAAATATTAATAACCAGAAGAACACGTAAGTGACTGTTAATCTAATACTCAGGCGGAAAATGTTTTTCTAATTAAAAACAAAGGAAAACTTTTGAATAACAAAAATACAAAAGTCAGGCAATAAACTGGAAAAATATTTCTATCACATGATTAGTAAATAACATCCCTAATCTACAAAATATTTTTCCAAATCAGTAAGAAAAGACAAACACGTTAGCAAAATGAACAAAGCCTATATGAATAAACAAATCACAGAAGAACTATATTTGGCCAATATAAATGGTGGGAGGAAATTCAACCAAATATAATAATTAGGAAAATACAAATTAGTTCTACAAGTTCCTACTTCTCCTCCAAATTAGCAAACATTTTTGTTTTCTGATAATTCCCAGTGTTAGAGTGGATGTACCAATAAGCATTCTCACATATTGCTTCTTAAACTGGAAACTGGCATTACCTCCCTGGGTGGCAACTTGACAATGATAACCAAAAATCTTTACAAAAGTTAGCCCATACAATTCTCCTTTTAATTTACCCTATGAAACATTCCAAAGATTTGCAGAGATTTATGTACAAGAATGTTCACTAAAGGATAACCTATGACAGAATGGAAAAATATCCATACAATACTATACAATTGGAATTATATGAAAAAATATAATATACTGGATGGTAAAAAAAAGGCAGAGTAAAAAATATACAAATTATCATTCTAATTTTTGTTTAAAATATATCTTATATAATATATATCATAAATATATTTAAGTAAAATTAGTCATACTGTATATATTATATATAATAAGCATAATAATATTCTAAGCAATATACCAATATAAAGTAACAATATCTCTGAAGAATTATGAGACTTTTTTCTGCCTCATATTTTTCCATATTTGTTAGTTTTTCTAAAATAAAAAATTATGTAATCAGAAAAAAAATTCATTAAGAAATTTAAGAAATGCTTCTCTATCTAATATACCATATACTTATATATACAGTATGGTTCTATATTTACGAAGCTGACTTTCATAAGCTACATATGAAAAATAATTTCATTATTTTAATAGTCACATGCATAATAATAACTAACCTTATACAGCACTTGCCCCAACAATATTCTAAATGCTTTACATATGTTAAATCATTTAATCTTCACAACTATTATGATACCCATTTTACGGATGAAGATTGAGGCTCAAGGAGATTAGGTGACTTGCCCAAGATCACTCAGCCAGTACACAGAGCTAAAGGATTCCACGTTCTTAACCACCACAGGCTACAGTTTCTCCTCATAAACTATACTGTAAAGCAATAAGACTGATTTATACATAAATGCCAGAACATAAACAACATAAGCACTATCTCCTTTCAAGTAGCCTCCTTGGGAAACTCTATACATATCCAAAGATGTGGTCATTGATCAAAACATTTTTGGAAAACTTTCCTTTGACTATCCCCCTAGGGTAGTAAACATGTCTCCAGCGAGGAAGGAAGAGATTTCTTTCAAACAGCTACGAGTCATTCAGAAACAAGTCTCAAAGTGGATGTCAGAATTCTGCTTTTGATAACACAGCAAAAAAAACCAATGAGGCTGATTTTACTATTGCGGCCATGCTCCCAAGAAGTACACATTCACAGTAGACTAGTATTTACTATACTGCATTATTATAATTATTTGTTTACATGCCTGTCTTCCTCCTATGAGGTCCTCAACGGCAAAGATTATATCTTACTCGTCCTCAAGTCTCCAGCCTGTAATCCAAGTCCTGGTACACAAAGGGTACTAATTAAGTATTTCTGAATGAACTCTACAGAGAATGTCACACAAATGCTTTGAGCTATAACAACATATTAGAATAAATATACTGCCAAGAGGGTATCTGAGTCTATATACAAATAAACATACAAGGTATGTGGAAAGAGATTATAATGAAAAAAATGGGAATTTTACAAAGTTCTCAAAATTCCAAATATTCAGGAAGATAGAAATCAGTTTTTAATGGGTCTTCTCATAATAATGTTTAGTTGTAGTCATTTCTCACAAGACATAAGAGGGGGAGCAGATATGCCTCATTATCTAAAAAGCAATCTACTGGACCAAGGATGCAGAAATAAACATAAACTTCCTCAGACAACGATGCAAAAACACATCTGCTCCACAGAAGACACCAAGATGCATCCTGCCTATGGGTTCAATCGACAAACCACAACCTGGTGCCTGAAGTATAAATCAAAGAACCTTACATCCCTGGTACTTATTGACATTTGCTACCTGCAAATTTCTAATATGTGCAAGATGGGCCTATTTTTATTTACAGTACAAACCACAGACTGAATGTAAAACAAGCTGCTTAATAAATCCAGAGGAACATAAAACACCAGCATAACTCAGACAGCAAGACAGACACTCACTCCTTAATTAAGTGGGTGATGTTCTGTTTAAAACAAAAAGACAACCCTGGGCTATAGCTAAGATTAAGCACTCAGAGTTGCAAGGGAAAAGCCAACCATTTTCAGGGCAAAGCCTTTAAATCATGAAAAATAAAGCATCTAATAGTCCGTATTCAATAGTAAGTAGACAGTCAGGACACAGACTGATTTGGATTAACACATTTTCAGTTATAACAAGTAATTTTACAGAGGATTAGTATCTTGATGGTCTGATCAATATGAGGCACTGCTGCTATTACATATGAAGAGAAAATTGCCCCTCTGGTAATAAAGTGTGCGTGTCTTCGTTCTCCTTCATTTGTTGAGTCCATTACTGTAATGGTTCCAGCATTAACAGCTGGGGCAATTTAAGCAGCAGGGGTCTGATGATTTTAAAAGCTGGGAACACTGGCTACTCATCCTTTCCTCCCTTGCAGTCTGCATATGCAACTCCTCTGCCTGGCTGTGGTTCCAACACAAGGATCGTGTTTTATGAGAACAATGACTACTATTTCCCAATTATTGTCTCATTAATAGTGTTACCAGCCAATAATATAACTAAAACAAAAATGGCTCGCAGCATATTGGCTGCTGATTCGGCGAAAAATTGCACACTATTTACCTAAATAACAAGATCGACATGACAACAGGCTAGAGTCCACATAAACTGTAATGTTTGCATTCATTTGCCCGGTGCTATTCTCATATTCTTAAGCCAAACAAATGCTGTTGTGCTGACAGACAAAAAAAAAATTTCATCAGCAGAATTTTCCATCTTTGTTTTCAAAAAATGGCACACTGGAAAATAGTGAGATAATGGACGGCTGTACATAGAAATAGAAAATCCATATTAATGCAGCCTTGAGACTTTAATCATGCCCAATTCAGCAGAATGAGTTAAGGTTGCAACATCAGCCCATTTTATATTATTACTGGAGAAATGCTGGCCCTTGAGGCTCAGCCTTGAATGATCCAATCACTAAATGAAGGTGCCAAAGGGCAGACTCAGGGCTAATGCAGAAATCAGAGCTCTGAATTTTCTGATCACAAACAATTATGAAAACACTCATGCTCTGGCAACAAATCTCCTCCTCAGAGCAGCTGCAACATAATTTGGTCCTTCAAACTGAATTTTCTACTTGGTTTCTACCAGTTGTAAAGGTCTTAACTGCCCTTTATCCATATGGCAGTTTTTTAACATAAGGGGAGGCATGGTCACTTTGTAAGCAGGTCATTTCCAAAACTACAGAGTAAATAAATGATCGGCATAGCAACAGGACACACGCTTATAGCAAAAACAAAAATGCACACCTAATAGTCAAACTCATAGAATCAGAGAGTAGAAAAGTGATTACCAGGGCTGGGAGGATGGGAAAGAGCTAATCAAGCAGCATAAAGTTTCAATTATACAAGATGAATCAGTGCCAGAGATCTGCTATACAACATTGTACCTACAGTTTACAATACTTTATTGTACACTTAAAAATGTGGTAATAGAGTAGATCTTATGTTGTGTTCTTACCATAATAAAATACATTTTTTTAAATGTAAACCATAGCACCAATTCAAGGTTTAACTTTCAAACATGTGATGGCTTAACAAACAACATGCCAAGGACAAATGTTTGGAAACATGCCCCTACCAACACAAATCTTCATCTCTTGAACCTGTTCTAACCCAACCCAAGGAATCCTAAGAATCTTCCCAGTTTACATTGTGAAATCAACCAGTGAGACAATTTGATAAAATATTACAAAATCAGTTTATAATAGAAGAGTAAATGAATGTGCTTAGCAGAACTCTAAATTCACCTTCTCTAAGGTGTGTTTTTCATTAAGGTTCCAAAAGTACCACCTTAACAAAAGTTCCTCTCCTCTAGAAGTTAGAAAGTCACACTTTAAATATAACTTTAGCAAGAAAACTGCCATAATAAACCAACAACAACAAAATACTCTAAATCTGAAAGGTAAACTGGCATTTTAAAATTGGAAGAGAACACTTGAAAACAAGTGTTGACAGTTGCTAAAGTATGTGTTGAACAGAAGAGTCTTGTTTCTCAAAATTAATGCCCACACCAGTGATATATTAATTTAAAATTCATAAGGTACTTAAGCATTTTCCATTATTTCTTTCAAATTCCGGTTCCATCTCTCACTATTAGAAAGTCTGCTGACCAATAACAAGTGATGCTCTTGGGAATTCATTCATTCATTGTTTGACAAGTATGGTATATCTACCATGTGTCTGGCAAAATCTTAAGGGCTAGGGATAAAATGGTGAATGACAAAACTGAAAAAAAGAAAACATGATCTCTACTTTTTTGGAGACTATCATCTGCATGCCAAAATCTGTATCACTAAACTCAGCCACAGTAAATCTCATTAGCAGCCAAGGATCCAGAATCATAATTATGAAGGGTCACATGTATCACATAACAGATGCTGGACGCTCTCAACCATTTAATCTTTCTTCACCAGACACTTATTAATGTCTCCTTTGTGGAAGACATCCTGCCAGGTACAATGGAGAGATGAAAAGATGAATTAGACACAAATGCTATCTTCAAGGAAGCTACTGTTTGCTCAAAGTGTCTAAGATTTTTTTTTGAATGGCTAATTTAGTTTTCAAAACCAATACTAGGAGGGTTAGGAAACAGGCCTGGAAATAACAGAAAGTAGCAAGAACTCACTCGATAGTTTAGCTGGTTAATTTTCAAGTAAGGTACAGTATTTAAAGTGGTTTGGAAACTATGGTCAAATACACTAAGTCTTCTTCTATTTACAGAAGTCAACTAAACCTCCGAAACAGTGATTAAAGGCTTACCCATATATTGAAGGAGACATTAAGCAAAAAATAATAATGGATTTCGGGAAGAAGGAAGAAAAACAGAGTAGAATCTGTCAGGTGAGGTTTTCATTTTTCAAGTCCCCTGGTCTTTGGCCTAACACCAAAACTGTCCTATATTTAGTGTCCAGTTTAGATAAACTGGTGACATAATCTAGAATGGCCCATAATAAAAGTAGACTCCAAAAGAACCTTCTCAGGACCGCAATAAAATGCCAAATTTGAAATATAAAATAAGGTAAAAATACCCAGTCAGTAAAAACATAAATAACAAACTTTCTTTTGCTGAGTTGTTATTATTATTTAGAGACAGGGTCTCACTCTGTTACCCAGGCTGGAGTGCAGTGGCACAATCACAGCTCACTGTAACCTCCAACTCCTGGTCTCAAGTGAGCTTCCTCCACCTTGGCCTCACAAAGCATTGGGATTATGGGTCTGAGCCACTGCATTTGGCCAAGTTATTATTTTTATAACTCAATAAACCTTATCATTTAAAGTTGATAAGACAACTATCACCAAAAGCAGAAGAGTTTTTAAATCATGTTACTTAAAATGGTAGGTTACATATTCTGGATATTTTTCTTCACTGATAAAAATGTACATTACTCAAACAAAATTATTAAATGTTCTTAGGTATATAACCATTTCCATAATAAACTTAAACTAGTTCTATTTTTAATAGTTTAAAAGATGATCTAACCTAAGCCAGCATAAGAGTCTTTGAAGCTAACTTGGATTTCAACATCCATAGCTTTTTATTCCATGACTAATGAAACAGTTTTAATGTTTCTGAAAAACCCCGTAAGGAATCCCAGGCCTCTCATAAGGATACACCTTTAAACAGATCTTCTAAGGAAGGAATTCCATGACTACTAGGCCATGTTAGATCCTCTTTGCTACCATGTCCTCCCGTGATAAAACTCAGCACTCTACTGTTGGTACTTATTTACCTTCCATGGACAGCCAGCCAGTTCCATGGGAATGTGCCTGCCATCTTTACCCTGGTACTGGTACACTACTCAACACTTAATCAGGTTCCTTATCTGAACCACAGAACACAGAAAATGGTTTCAGTGCCTATATTTTCCATTTTCTGAAAAGTGGAACAAAACTAGTACCATTCTGGCTGCATGGGAAATAAGTTAATGGAACCCCATTTGAGAAAATCCACTTGACTAGACACTCAACATAAGTTTACAGAATAAATGTCCTGGGATCAGAATACATACATATTTATATATATATGTGTGTGTGTGTGTGTGTATGTGTGTGTGTGTATATATATATGTGTGTGTGTATATATATATATACACAGAATATGTATCTACTGGGGTCAGATAGGCAGTAGTGAAGGTGGTGGTGATGATGGTGATAACGATGATGATGGTAACAATGTTTATTTTTACTGTATGCCAGCAATGTTTTATGTGCTATATAATATCTCAATCCCTACCAGAACCGTATCACTCCTATTTGATAGATGAGGAAATGGAGGCTCAGAGAAGTTAAATTGCTTGCTCAAGTAAATGAGGGAGCAGAATTCAATTTCAGGAGTCTGCGTCTAAAGCTCCACACTACACCACTATATTGTAACTGAAGGGGCAAAACTGGATGACAGCAAAATGGAAAGCACATTTCCCACCTAAAAGGGAAGCCACTATTCAATTCTAGTTAGGAAAATGCATGCCCAGTGTTACCAGATACTCGAGTTTTTCAAGAGAGTCAGACACCCAGATCTTTATGTGAAATCTCTCAACTTTTAAATATTAGAAAATAATTCTGAAACAACTTTCAGTTTGTTTGGGCCAAATAAAACTTACCTACAGCCAGGATGCATATGTGGATTATAAATACGTGACCTCTAGAGGTCCCATCTTTCCTCAAAAATATACATGCAAAAATGCAAAATCTGGGCCGGGCATGGTGGCTCACGCCTGTAATCCCAACGCTTTGGGAGGCTGAGGCAGGTGGGGATCACGATGTCAGGAGTTCGAGACCAGCCTGGCCAACATGGTGAAACCCCATCTCTACTAAAAATACAAAAATTAGCTGGGTGTGGTGGCACGTGTCTGTAGTCCGAGCTACTCGGGAAGCTGAGGCAGAAGAATCGCTTGAACCCGGGAGGTGGAGGTTGCAGTGAGCCGAGATCACACCACTGCACTCCAGCCTGGGCGACAGAGCGAGACTCCGTCTCAAAAAAAAAAAAAAAAAAAGGAAAATCTGAATCTAATCACAAGGAAACACAAGACAATAAGAATACAGGGCCATTCTACAAAAAAATTAAATAAATAAATAAATAAAAGATAGCTTGCACACATCACAAATGTCAATGTCTTGAAAGAAAAAGGATGAGGAACCAATTTAAAGGACATGAAAGGACACCAGATTAAAGGAGAAGAGACCAAAGGGACCTGACAGTGAAAGGTAATATGCAATCCAGATAGAACCTGGACCAGGAAAAAAATGCTATAAAATTCATTATTAGAACAATGAGCAAAATATGAATATGGACTTTGGATGAAATAATGGCATTATATCAACATTAACTTTTTCTGAAATTAACAATTGATTGTGTTTATATTTGTATGTAAGAGAATGTCCATGTTCTTAGGAAATATATGCTGAACTATTTAGGGGTAAAGAGGACATGTCTCCAACTTACTCTGCAATGGTTCATTAAAAAAAAATTGTTCATGTGGATACATACGGCGAGAGAGAGAGCAATAAAGTGAACACAGCAAGATGTTAAACTGAATATGGACAAACAGGTCTATGAGAGCTCTAGGTTCTACTCTTGCTCTTCAATAAGTTTTAAATCATTTCAAAATAATAAATTATAACATCTGGGAAAAAACGCATAGGGCCAGCCCCACCCCAGCAGAGGACCCCTCAGGCCACCAAACTCAATCAAGGGCATGGTACTCTACTCCCGGGATAGTAGCTAGACCTAATCACACTGGGTCCTCACACCAACCCACAGAAGCAGCTATTCTTAACCTCATTAATGACTGGAGAAACTGAGACACAGGGTATGAATCCCCATCCCAATAGTAAGGAAATAGTAGATGCCATGGTTCTAACTCAAACCATCAAATACTAATCTGGACTGTTCTATTATATGCCTTAGAAGAAAAGTTCATTTTAAAAATGCATGAATACCATATAGTATAGTACTCTCATATGCTTAACACAAATTAAATAAATGTTAATCGTAGAAAGCTATTTGGTCCAACCTTCTTATTCACCCTCCAGACTTGGAAACAGCCTAAAAGTCTACAGCATAAGCAATCACAAGGGAGAAAATATGATCTAAGTTATTTCAAAGAGAAAAGAAAAATAAAAACTTAAGTACCCATTATGGGGATGACAAAGTTTAAGTTAAAAAGCAAACAAGAAATCTTTGTGACTTTGGGATAAAGATTACATAGATATGACACAAAAAGCATGAATCATAAAAATAAACATTGAAAAATTGGACCTTTCTTAAAAACTATTAAGTAACCTAGATGAATGGAAGATAATGTTTGCAACACACATAGTAAACAAAGGATTTATATCTAGAAAATATAAAGAACTCATAAAACTCAATAATAGGAACACAAACAATGCAACAAAAAAATGGGCAAAGATTTTGAACAGACACTTCAAAAAAGAAGATATATGCATGTCCAATAAGCACATGAGAAGATGCATAACATTATTACCCATCAGAGAAATGCAAATCAAACCACAATGAGATACCACTTCACACCCACTATAATGACTACAATAGAAAAGACAGACAACAACAAGTGTTGACAAGGATGTGACAAAATTGTAACCCTCAAAATGGCTGGTGGGAAATGTAAAATGATGTAGCCACACAAGTAAACAGTTTGTCAGTTTCTTAAAATGTTAAACACAGATTTACCATATGACCAGTAATTCCACTCCTAGGTATCTACCCAAGAGGAATGAAAACATGTCCACACAAAAACTAGGGTGCAAATGTTCACAGTAGCATTTTCCATAATAGTCAAAATGTAGAAACAAATCAAATGTCCATCAACTGGTGAACAGATAAACAAAACATGGTATATCCTGACACTGGAATTCTTTTTTTTTTTTTTTTTTTTTTTTGAGACAGAGTCTCACTCTGTCACCCAGGCTGGAATGCAGTGGCACAATCTGGGCTCTCTGCAACCTCTGCCTCCCGGGTTAGGTGATTCTCATGCCTCAGCCTCCCGAGTAGCTAGAACTACAGGCATGTGCCATCACTCCCAGCTAATTTTTGTATTTTTAGTAGAAACAGGGTTTCACCATGTTGGCCAGGCTGCTCTTGATCTAAGTTATCCTGATCTCAGGTGATCCACCTGCCTTGGCCTCCCAAAGTGCTGGGATTACAGGCATGAGCCACCACGCTCGGCCTGACACTGGAATTCTATCTACCGTGTAATAAAAAGGAACAAAGTACCGATACATGCTACAACATGGATGAACCTCAAAAACATCCTGAGTGAAAGAAGACTACATGTTGTATGAGTCTATCAATACAAAAATGTCCAGAAAAGGCAAATCTAAAGAACAGAGTAGATTCGTGGTTCCCTAGGGATGAAGTAGAATTGGGAAATAACTGCAAATGAAGACAAAGTTTCTTCTGGAATGGAACTGTTCTAAGACTGTGGTGATAGTCACACAACTCTGCAAATATACTACCAACCATTGAGTCCTACACTGAAAACAGGTGAATTTTATGGTATGTAAATTATACCTCAATAAAGATTTACAAAAAGAGAGATATGGAACCTCATTAGTCATCACTGAAATGCAAATTAAAATCAAATATCACTGCACACCTACTAGAATGGTTAAAATGTAAAAGACTGACAAGCGATGAAAAGATACGAAACAAGTAGAACTCTCATTTTACATTCCTACTAACAGTTGGTAGGAATGTAAAAGGGTGCAGTGCATTTGAATATTGTTCCCCAAAAAGATGTCCGAATCCAAAAACCTGGCACTTATGAATGTAACCTTATTTGGAAAAAGTGTCCTTGCAAATGTAATTAAGTTGAGGCTCTTAAGGATCTCAGGATCATCCTGGATTCAGGACGGGTCCTAATCCAATGACTGGCATCCTTTTAACAGAAAGGAGAGAGAGATTTGAGACACAGAAACAGAGAGAAGAAGTCCATGTGAAGATGGAAGCAGAGAAGTTATGAAGTGATGCTACCACAAGCCAAGGAACACCAGGGACACTAGAAGCTGGAAGAGGCAAGGAAGGAGTTTCCCCTAGAGTCCTTCAAAGGGAGTATGGCCCTATTGACACCTTGATTTCAATGCCTCATCTCCAGAACTGTAAGATAATAAAAATAAATTTCTATTGTTTTAAGCCACCAAGTTTGTAGTAACTTGTTGCAGCAGCCATAAGAAACTAAAACAAATGGTCAAATCACTTTGGAAAACTGGCAATTTCTTCATAAGGTTAAACAAAGAACTCCCCTATAACTAAGCAATTCTACTCCTGGGCATTACCCGACAGAAATAAAAATGTAAAGACTCCTACGTGAATGGTCATAGCAGCTTTTTCTGACAGAAATGAAAATGGAAAGACATGTCATACATGAATGGTAAAAGCAGCTTTTTTCATAGGAGTCCAAAACCAGAAATAATCCTAATGTCCAGCAACAAGTGAATGAATAAACAACATGTGGTGTCTCTATACAGTAGGCCACTGATTTGCAATAAAAAGGAACAAATTATTGATACATACAACAACATGGATTAATCTCAAAAATCATTATGCTGGCCAGGAACAGTGGCTCACGCCTATAATCCCAGTACTTTGGGTAGCAGAGGCAGGCGGACGGCTTCAGCCCAGGAGTTCCAGACCAACTTGGGCAACACAGCAAGACACCATCTCTATTTTGAAAAAAAATCATTACGCTGAATGAAAAAAAGACCCAAAAGTATACACTGTATGCTTCCATTTATATGAAATCTAGAAAATACAAAAGCATCTACAGAGACAAAAAAACATATCAGTGGTTGCTTGGGGGCCAAGGTGGAGGGACAGACTAATCACAAATTAACGAGAGGGAACTTAGGAGAGAAATGTTCGCTATGCCAATTGTGGTGGTTTTGCAGGTATATACATTTGTCAAAAGGCATCAGATTGTACACAAAAATGGTTGCAAATGACTGTATGTAAATTATACCTCAATAAAATTGATTAGAAAAGAGAAAATAATTCATGAGCCATTGGACACTTTACATTTAAGATTTAAAACAACTACTTATACTTTGTTCTAACAAATAATATTAAGCAAACAAATTTTAAATGAAGAGCAAATTTTTTAAAGAAAAAAGGAAGACAACTTGCTCTACTAATTCAACATGTTTCACAAGCAGAAAATGGAAAAAGCCTTGAATTTGGAGTCAGAAGACCTGGCTCAGAGCACTAGTTCCACCTAGCAACCACGTGGCCTTGGGCAAGTCACGATTTACCTACAAGTCTCAGTTTCTACATCTCTAAAATATGGATGACACTAATAACTACCTCATAGGCAATGGTTATGGTTTCAATAGAGTAAGAGCTCCTTTGGTGCAGTGATTCTATTTCAGCCAAAATTATAATCCCAATGTATGGCAAATAATAGGTGCTCAATAAATCTTCACAGAATAAATGAATTACTTTAAAAATAAACCTGAAAGATGAGAAAGACATCATGCACAACACCATGAGATGACATTTGTTTCTCTGCACTATGTAGACTAAAGCAGAAGGGTCACCCTCTATGTGCTTATCTTTAATATATTATCCACATCATATGCAGACTCAAGCATGAAAACTTCCGGTCCCTTATGAAATACTGCGATAACTCAGGTCAATATAGAGCAGATTTTATATTTTAAATCCTTAGGTGTATTGCCCTAAAACAGACTCACTTGTAAGATGAAATTCTATGAAAGCAAGAACTGTGTCTACGTTATTTAACACTGATATTCACTGCCAATACTTGCCTAACATAGAGTAGGCAGCAAATAACATGTGCAAAGGCCCTGAAGCCCGATGAAGTATAGGGAAGAGTGACTTTTAAGAAGGCCAAAGTGACTGGTAGGCAGAGAGCAAAGTGTCATATCCAAGGGAGTTGTGAAAGCAGGTAGGGTCCAGACCATGCAGGATCTTGTAGGCAACGTGAAGTTTTGTCTTTGTCCTAAGAGCAACAGAAAGCCATGGAATATTTTTAAACAGGTGGTTGGCAGAGTAAGGACAAAGGAAAGGGACATAATTAGATTTGCATTTCATGAAGATCTTACTCTATGGTGTGCAGAAGAGAATGGTAGTTGAGGGAAGGGAGAGAAGGTGGAAGAAGAATTAAGTTAGGGTGTAGAGTGAGTGTAGGCCAATCAATAGGCTATTCCAACAGTCTATTAAAAAGATAATGGTAGCTTGGTCCAAGGTAGTGGAGATGAAAAAAAAAAGTGGGCAGATTCCCAATATATGTAGACAAATCAACAGGATCTGACTTTGGGAATGAGAGAAAGGAAAACACTCAATGCTTCTGAGCCTCAGTTCTTCATCTGTGAAGCAGGGCTATTATTTATACTCCATCTGTATAATATCTATCTTCTAATCTGCTGTGACAATGATATGAAATAATTTAAATATTATTCACCTAATACAGTGCCTGACCCACAATAAATGCTTTTTAAAATCGCTGTTGCCATTATTATGGTCATCCCATGGAATGGCAACTACCAGAAGCTTAACACCAAAGGTAGAGAGGAGCAATGTAGTTAAAGATTCATATCCACAGCGCTGAAAGACACAAACTGTTATCAGCCGGTCACTGAGACAATTGTTCCAAAGAAACACGGCTGACTGCACAGATACTTCATCTAAGCCGATCTCAGTCCTCAGAGGCCATTATGAGACAGCACAGCTGGTATGATCACAGTCATCTGAGAATCCGGTAAACTGAGGCACAGGGATGGCTACAAATTTAACCAAGGAATAGGTGCAGAAGAAGGACAAGGAAATGGGTATCTTGCTTCTCATTTTTGAGCCGATCCAACAAGACTCGGCCTGCATCCTGAAGAGGACGAATTTGTAACACCCCCTCTAATGACTCCAGGTCTCTTGCTGACAAGGCCCAGTCATCCCTTAGTTTAACACCGTGCATCCGCTCGCCATCAAACCAAGCCCTTCCGGTTCCCTGATCCTAGCTCACAGCGCACGAAGATCCCCAGGCCCCGGGAGCCCGACATACCTTAGCTTCGCGCTCTCGTTCCTCGGCAGTCGGGGTGCGCTTCATGCTGCCACTAAAGCCGCCTTCGCCACCGCAAGCTGCGTAGATCCCTCGCGCTGGACCCCGCCTCCTGCATGTAGTTCTCTCAGCGTCCTGCTCCCGTGTGGAGCCATTCTCCCTCAGAGTGGAGAAAACTACAACTCCCAGGATGCACCGCGGCTACGCCCTCGAGCGCCTCGGGGTTTAGCGCAGGAGAATTTCCCAGGTCGGACAGCTGGAAGAGCGTAGTCCGCTACCCAGCGAGCAAACAGGCTGGAGTCCAAGGAGAACTACATTTCCCAGGAGGCTACGGGGGCCTGCCATGTTTCTCCCGTGCTCCTCTCGGCCAGCCGCCGGCCACGCTGTCGGCGCTATAGCAACGGTAGCTAGCTGCAGGGCCAGTGGCGCGGTGAGTACTCGGGAGGATGGGGGAGGATGGGGGAGGATGGGAGTGGGTGGAGGATGCGGACCCTCCCCACTGCAGCGCGGGCCAGGGTCCTAGGGTCCGCTCTGCGGCCTGGAGAAGGCCCTGGAGTTGGCCCTGTAGTTCTGCTCGCGTGAAGGCAGCCCAGCCCAAGACACCTCCACATCCTCAGGCCTGAATCACAGCCCGCCCTTTATCCCCACGTCCAGGACCAACTTGAAATGTTGTATCCCAGCCATGAAGGTGAGAGTTGATGCTGCTAATTGCCTTCTCTATCCAGATCCTGCAAGTTGTAGGTCCCTAACATAGTTTGCTCATTTGCCCTGGATTGGGAGTTGGTTGGTAGACCCTAAACCTCCTGAGTGGTCTATTGTTTGCTTAATTATATATTATTTGTTTATCATGTGATTACCTCCATAACTTGCTAGCTTCATAAAGGCGGGGGTTTTGCTTGCTATTTTAATCTCAGTGCCTGGTATTCATTTATTAATTCAATAAATATTTTTTCTTTATTCTTTTTTTTGTGTGTGTGACAGGTTCTTGCTCCATCACCCAGGCTGGAGTGCAGTGGTAAGATCTCAGCTTACTGCAACCTCCTCCTCCCAGGTTCAAGCGATTCTCCTGCCTTAGCCTCCCAAGTAGCTGGGATTACAGGCGTGCGCCACCACACCCAGCTAATTTTTTTTATTTTTAGTAGAGACGGGGTTTCATCATGTTGGCCAGGCTGGTCTCGAACTCCTGGCCTGAAGTCATCTGCCCGTCTCGGCCTCGCAAAGTGCTGGGATTACAGGTGTGAGCCACCGTGCACAGCCAGTCATTCAATAAATATTAATGTTGGTTCCCACCCTGTACCAGGCACTGTTCCTGAACAGCTGTGAACAAGACTAATACCCATCTCAAGATGTTTATCCTTTTTTAGTGGAGACAAACAATAATTTTATCTGATAATTTCAGATAGAGGCAGTTGCTGTAAGAGATACAAGCCATGCATGCTGGCACGCACATGTAGTTCCAGCTACTCGGGAGGCTGAAGTGGGAGGATCACTTGAACCCATGAATTCGAGGCCAGCCCGGGCAACAGAGCAAGACCCTGTCTCAAAAAAAAAAAAAAAAAGAAAAGAAATAAACAGTGAAGAAATGTAAGGAAGACTACTCTAACATAGGATGGTCAGGGAAAGCCTGTCTGAGGAAGTGAGCTGAGCTCCAAAGATTAAGGAGCCAGCTAATACAAAGGCCTTGAGCAAGACAAGGGTATGGGGGGTTCGAGGAAAGTAAAGAATAATGTAGGTGAAGCATAGTGAGCAAAGAAGGATAACATGAGGGTGTTGGAGAGGCATTGCAGCATAGTGCAGGGTTTTTCAACTTCCACACTATTATTAACATTTTGGGCTGGATAATTCATTATTATGTCTCCTAAGCACTGTAAGATATTTAACATCATCCCTGGCCTCTACTCACTAAATGCCAGTAGCATCCCACTTCCTTGTTGTGACAACCAAAAATATCACCAGACACAACTATTAATACTTTCAACTACCACCTTACGTGAGTTAACTAATCTGTGTCTCAGCTTTCTCATTTGTAAAGCAGGAATCATTTGAGTAACAACCTCACAAGGATATGGTGAGACACTTCAGTAATTCCAATAACAGAGCACTTAGAACAGTACCTGGCACATAACAAGCGTTCAGTGAATGTTAACACCATCATCATCATCATCATCATCATCATCATCCTCATTATTTTTAAAGTGACCTTAACTCTGTCATGGAAAACTAATCATTTTCATACATGGGCCTATGTGTCAACAGGATCCTAAAAATTGACCTTTTCTATAGGAGTACTTCCAAAAGAAGATGATCTCCCAAGGATTTGTCTGTTAGCTGTTTCTATAAAAGCAAAATGCAATGGTTCTCCACCATTTGTGAGTTATAATAAAAGTTATGAACCCTCTTTAAAAAATTTTGAATATATACACATACATACACAATTTGTTAAACCATCTCTGGGTTCACAGACCCTGAAACCCCACGGACTCCATTCACTCAACAACTATTTAATGAATGCCTGCTCTCAGAATGCACCAAGCTCTATGCTAGCCTCCAAGAATACAGAGCTGAACAAGACAATGAAGCTTGCTACTGTCTTGGTCTTTACATTCTAGAACCAATATCCTAGAGCTTAAAAACTCTGCCCTTTAGAGTATCTTCATTCACAGTTTGCATTTAGCTTACTAGGTAGATTGAAATGAAAATATAAAATCCCTTATTTTTGCATACTAGATATTGTGTGGACCACTCACATCCACATTCAAAATAAAGTTACTGTGGTGCATTTCTGTAAAGAATAGAAACTATAAAAATACCAGAATTAGCTAGACAGCCTATATGTTGAAGTAGTTGAACCCTGGGCGGGACCTAGGCCTCATGGCAACAAAGGCAAGACACACACACAAAAAAAACACAAACCCAGTTGGTAACTTTATGCAATGAAACTTCTTTCACAAAACTTTAATAAAATGCACAGAACTGCCCACTCATTTGTGCATCAAGCAGACAATTAATATTTGAGTAATGTTGACATCTCAGGCACATGTGATCAGTGCTTTTAATTTACTCATCCCATTTACCCTTAGAATAACTCTCTGAGATAGGTATTATTTTCTCCATTTTTAAAACTGAGAGACTGAAACAAGGAGAGTTTAGGTGGCTTGACTAATTTGTTAATGATAGAGCAACCATTTGAATCAAGTTCCTGACCTGAGTTTTTTCCAAGATACCTGCTTTCTTTTGGAGGCTGGGGAGAGGAAAGGGATGGAGAGGAGGTATTTCTTAAATGATAATCTTACTTCATTTCCTAAGCAAACTATAGGAAATACACTGTTGAAAGGAACACTGTCTCCATGATTGAATGTAGTAGTACTTTTAGAATAGAAGCTTTCATCTTCTTCAAGCAACACATGTGGACAATAAGATGCCCATTAAAGTTCTAGTCCCTTTTTCATTTTATTTGGTTCATTCCATTGCATAGTTAATGTAATAACTTGGAAAGAGTTTATTTGAATTTTCTTTTTTCCACAGCTAGGCCATGTCTGGTCCAACTGATGAGACTGCAGGAGACTTGCCTGTGAAAGATACAGGTCTAAACCTCTTTGGAATGGGAGGGTTACAAGGTATGGCCAGCTGTTATTTATTACAGTTATGAACTTTGATCACTGACTTCTTTACTTTTAATTTAAAGTATTTCTGATACTCATACAAACCAAACCATTTAAGTAACTATATAGTCCTTGATTGGACTAAACAAAAAGATGGAGAGTTTAGAACACATATGGTATTTTACTACATGCATCAATTATCAACAGCTCATAGAAAATGTACAGTTCTGATAAAGAATTAACATAAATCATCTTTTTAAAATTCCTCACATCAGTAGAAACTACATAGAGAGTATCAAGCCTCCAAACTGAATTGCCTGGTTTAAATTACATTCAGTATTAAAACATTCTTTGTGTTTAAATTTTATATGGGAGGAAAGGCCATATTTTAAGTGTTTTGCCTTTTAAGTGGAATATCTCACATGATAGTGACTTTTTTATCAAATTAATGTGGATTAAAGGTTTTCTTTATCCTTTTATCACTTAGTAGTTGCTGTAGAGCTAAAAAGCACTTTCAAGTTGAGAAAGAAAAGCACTACTTTAAGGAACAATTTAGAACAGAGAGCTGTGTTTATCTTTGTGTGTCCATTGTGTCAGCCATGCTGTCATGCATGTATCAATTATCAACAGCTCATAGAAAATGTAAAATCCCCCTCTAAACTGAGAAGGCTAGGGATTTAAGATACATTCCATTTAGGAATCTACATACACTTTTTAATCAGAACAATGTAAATGGCCACTGTGACAACCAGGAAAGTGGTCAATGTATTGTTTATTGAAAAAGATAAAATTTGGCTACACAGGGCTGGAGTGCAGTGGCGCAATCTCCACTCACTACAACCTCCGCCTCCCGGGTTTAAGCAATTCTCCTGCCTCAGCCCGCCATGTAGCTGGGTTTACAGGTGTGCACCGCCACACCCGGCTAATTTTTGGCTACACAGATTTTATTGTTAAAAGTAAAAAGTATGTGTAAGCTTTGCTCTGCAGATCATTCAGGGAATATCAAGTATTATACAAATAACTTTTAAGTGTGCAAAGTGATGTATTGGGTTTTGATACTTATAAGTTCGATTCTTGTGCTCAGTAACCTATCACAGGACCTTAGTCTCCGTCAGTTTGTTCTTTGTTTCTATTGGAGAATTGTTGAAAATCAAGCTACTTCACAATGATATGGAAAATACCAAATTTAAGCATCTGTAAAAAGATGTCATACACACATGCTAAAGAGTATAAACGTTCTTAAAATTTATATAAGGTAGTATATAGAGAAATTATTTATGAAGCTTTTAAATGATAATTTTTAAATGTAGGGGTTTTTTTATTTGGTCTTACAACTTTTATAGTTTGTTTTCTAAGACACCCATAGCTCAGAAAAATATCTTAGTCATATTATGTTTACCAAATTACTCTTACTCTTGCCTTTGTAAAAAAAATAACCTTCGGATACTCTTTTAGTTGTCACAACATTCAGCATGTAAATTCAAAAGTCTTTATTGAATCAGAATTCCATCTTATATTCTTAAAGAATGGCTACTTGAATACATTTTTGAGTGGATACTATTGTTGTTCAAATTCCTAATACTGTATGTAAAGCATTAATAGCAAAGATTTTTATTCTCACCTTAAATAATTGATGTAAACAATGCTACATTTTCTAAAGCAATCTTAATTGTAGATCACAAAGGAAAAAATCTCAAATGAGTGCATCAGAGATTATATTAATATCAAGAGTTTTTAGAGACTGTTTTAAGTAACCTCACAATTAATTATCTTGGCATTTTTGCAGAAACTTCAACAACACGGACAATGAAGTCCCGCCAGGCAGTGTCACGTGTCAGTCGTGAGGAACTGGAAGACAGATTTTTGCGTTTGCATGATGAGAACATTTTACTTAAACAGCATGCCCGCAAGCAAGAGGATAAAATTAAAAGGTTATGATAAAAAGCTTTTAGGTTTTTTTCTTGACTCAGTAAAATTTGGAGGGTGTGGTATTTTATAAACTTAATTGAAAACCCCACCTTGAATCTTGTTTGGAACAAGGCAGGATGTAAATAAGTACAATTTTTAAAAATGGAAAATCCCGCAAACTAGAATAATAAACCAAAAAGATTATGAGTGTTTATGATGTCTGAATTTGCTCTTTAAAAGAAAAAAGCTAATAGCTAAGAGTGCCATTAGTATATCATATCTATAAATAATTTTTGGCTTAATATTTATAGTTTAATAAGCAAATGGCCAAAGCATCTGTTTTTTAAATGTCTTGATTTTAAAATGAGAGTTTTAAAAAGTAACTAACTATTCTAACTTGTTAGAATGCACGATCCCTTAAGATTTGGGGTTTACTAATGAAAACATCACTTCAGTCTCTGGAACATATTTAACTTTGCTTGGGTTATTACTAGATTCTATATTGATTTCAAAGAGTCTCTACTGTTTCTGAAGAAACAGTATTGTCACTTTCGATTTATGTGCAAAAAATCTTGGCAAAAATGATTTCTTAAGAGTAGATACTCTTTCATTCTTTTTTATTCAGAAATGCTGTGCCTATCTTCTGAAGGGACGGCATTAAAAACAAAGTGTGTTCAGATGTGTAATCATGAGCAGGTCTGTATTCATATTTATGTTCTAGGTTCAAAGAAAAGATGAGACAACCATTGAAGAATGAAAATAGGGTTTTTCTGCTTAGAATCCATTCTAAGGAGGTGGTTCCAGTTCAGTTTCTACTCTGTGGACTTTAACAACCCACTGACCTGCTATGTACAGGCCTTTTACTTTGAGTTGGGTTTTAGTCATGATGATAGCTGTTTTCAAGATTTGTGACTCACTTGCCTGATTCCTTTTCTGACCATTATCCCACACACATCAGCCAGTCAGAATGAGGCATGTAGTCTGCTATGACCACCTAACAATTTTTTTCTTTCTAAGCCTAATTGGTCAGTAAAAGAATTGAATTCACATCCTTGACCTCATTAGTAATTTGTCATATCCAGAAAATAAAAAACAACTGAATAATGAGCCATGTAGTTTAACAGGAAAAGGACTGAGCTAGGAATCAAGTTGTATGTATGCATTCTGTTATCTCTCTGCCACTAGCCTATGGTATGTATGTTCAAGCCATTTAACCTCCTGGAAGTTTATTTTACTTAGCTACGAGAATAATGATCCAATGAACACTATAACCCAAAAGCTCTAAATGCCTCTCAATCTCACACCACTGTGACCTAGATACGTGGGTAGAACTGTCTTTAAATTTATCCTTAAGAAGTAAATAGACCAGGCACAGTGGCTCACGCCTGTAATCCCAGCACTTTGGGAGGCTGAGGCAGGCGGATCACCTGAGGTCAGGAGTTCAAGACCAGCCTGGCTAACATGATGAAACCCCGTTTCTACTAAAAATACAAAAAATTAGCTGGGCGTGGTGGCGCAAGCCTGTAATCCTAGCTACTCGGAAGCTGAGGCAGGAAAATTGCTTGAACCCTGGAGGCAGAAGTTGCAGAGAGCCAAGATCGTGCCATTGGAATGAGCTTGGGCAGTAAGAGCGAAACTCTGTCTAAAAAAAAAAAAAAGGAAATAGTTTATTTTCTATAAGTGTAGATTTTATAAACTACCTTTTTATGTTTTAATTTTTTAATTATTTATTTTTTTTTTTGAGAGGAAGTCTCTGTTGCCCAGGCTGGAGTGCAGTGGTATGATCTCGGCTCACTGCAAACCACCTCCCGGGTTCAAGCGATTCTCCTGCCTCAGCCTCCCGAGTAGCTGGGATCACAGTTGCCTGCCACCACACCTGGCTAATTTTTATGTTTTAGTAGAGATGGGGTTTCACCACGTTGGCTGGGGTCTCAAATGAACTCCTGACCTCAGTTGATCCGCCTGCCTTGGCCTCCCAAAGTGTTGGGATTACAGCCGTGAGCCACCTCATCTAGTCAAAACTACCTTTTTAAATAAGCACTCAGACTCTGCCAGATCATGTATGATTCATTAATATGATAAAATAATCAAATCCAACAAATGGAATGTATGGCTATTACGAGACAAACAGATGCAATCATGTTTCTTGACAAAGTTTATTTGAACATCATTTGAAGAATTTAAAGATACCCTGCCTTAAAAATTAGGGTCATTTATTTTTATCTGGGTGTTAACTGCCTTTTTATATTAAATCTGTGTCTTTCTTTTGAATATAATCTATATATCTGTGTGAAAGTCTCTCTGTAACAGAAAATTCAGATATTTAGGTTGACATGTCATTCGTATGACAACCTTACTTTTATAAAAAAGCACAGGCCATTGGGTGGGGCTTAGGACCCTAAACTCATTAAAGGGCTAGGTAGAGTGTGTGGCCGTCTTGGACTGTGATACCTGGCCAAATTTCCCAGTGATATATCATTCTCGGAATTAGGTGGAAAAGGAACTAATCCATTGATTATTTTACTAGAGTGTTTGTGGTACTCTTGGATCTTGGTTTTTATTATCCTATATCCTTTATAAAGCATGCTTAATGGATGTGCCTCAAGGGAAAGAGAAAACAATCTTAACTGATTATGTTATGCATAGCTCTCCCTGATGCCACATGCTGTAGGCCGAGTAGCCAGAGTGTGGATAGACATGTATTACTACCGCATTTACAGCGGACTCTGCTTAGGGCAGAAAAAAGGTTGTTCTATGACATCCCAAAGCTATTAAGAATTTTTTTATTTCACTTTTGTTCCCTTAAGTAAAAGCTTCTGTCCATAACCACGCTAAAATAAAGCAAAACCCATTTAAAGAAAAATGAAGTGTGTTTTTATTTTCAGTCTCCTGTCTGGGTCTTTATAAAAATAGATTCACTATAAACTAGAATCAGCTATTGAAGATGTGCGACCAATTTTGTAAAGTCTTGAACTTGTGTCTCTCATCAAAGCCACCTTTTCTTTCTTGTCCTGCCAAGATTTTTCCATTCACTGTCAGGCATGTTTTCCGTACGTGTATATTACATCACCCCCATGTGCCCTTTCTGTCTTTTGTTCTTTCTAACCAGTTTCTATCAAAACTTAAAAGAATCAAAGGTATAAACTCCTGAATGTCAAAAGTACAATTTATGTCCAAATTTAAAGATAGCATTAAAATGATACTTTTGCATCTAATTATTTTTTGCCATTAAACACAAGTGTTTCTTGAGCACTAAGCAACATTTATTGGTGCATTTTGGTTTCTTTTGAATTTTTCATTGGGCTTTATATGTGTGCATTTATGCATTCTAACATTTTTATATTTATAGTGTGTCTTAATCCTGGAGAAACTGAAAACAATATATTACCTAAATGCTGCACAGTCTTAACACACTTTTCAAAAGTTTTAACTTACTGTGGATTGCAGATATAACCCACCACATCCACAATCTGTAACTACACTTAAGTGCATACAGCATTCCTATATAAGGTCATGCGTTAAAAATTGCATTTCAGAAACATATGGAGTAAATATGTGTCCTCTCTTTACTGACCTTAAATGATAAGCCTTAGGAAACTGTTATTTGTCAGTGCTATAAAGCAGATTGTTGCCCAGTGGTTTCAATTATCATCAAAGGATTCTTCACAGGCAGTAATAGTTACATCAAAACCTGAAATTTATTATTCAGGTTCTGCACTCAAGTCTTCACAGTGATTATGTTCCTTTCAACAGAATGCATTTTATGCTGACTTCTCACATTCCTTTTCATCTTTTTATTATTTCCCCAGAATGGCCACCAAGTTAATACGGCTAGTTAATGACAAGAAAAGATATGAGCGGGTTGGTGGCGGCCCCAAGCGGCTGGGACGAGATGTGGAAATGGAAGAAATGATTGAGCAGCTGCAAGAGAAAGTTCATGAGCTTGAAAAGCAAAACGAAGCCCTCAAAAACAGACTGATTTCAGCCAAACAGCAACTTCAAACCCAGGGTTACAGGCAGACTCCATACAATAATGTACAATCTCGTATTAACACTGGGCGTAGAAAAGCAAATGAAAATGCAGGTTTACAGGAATGCCCCAGGAAAGGTAAAACAAAGCTTACGTTATCTTATTAGATTGTTTAACACAAAAAAAACACAAAGTTTTACTTCTGTGTTATTCATGCTTTTAAGTGTCTTTAGGAAGAGAAAAATAGTTTTTGACTTTCTCTTTGATAAAATAATATTGTCAATGAAGATTATTTAAGAATCACTAGATCAGTCTCAAATTTGTTTAGTAAAAACATTCCACATAACCTTAATATAAGAGATGTGTGAAACTAAGTAAAATGAGTTGAATTGAGTTTGGGTTGGTTAAACCCACTGTACTCAGGCAGGTGGGGAAACTAGCTAGTTTGCTTACATATGACCACATTTACTGTATTGAATGATCACATTTAAGTTCTTCATCCAAAGACCTTTTCGAAAATTTGCAAAAGTGTTGAAATCTTTCTCATTGGATGGCAGTAGCATGACATGACATGTGCATGTAACCAGGGGTTTAAAAAGTTGGATCCTTATTTCTCCGCTTACTAGCTGGTGACCTTACACAAGTCTCCTAATCAATCTGACCCTGAGTTTTCTTTACATGTAAAGTAAAAGGATTGAAACAAGTGATGATAAAGGTCTCTTCCATCTCTAAAAATGATCATAGGCCAATCACGTTATTCACTTTAAAAATTAATAACCTAAAATGTACCCAAGTTGCAAAGTAATTCAATTGTGTAGACAAGACTCAATATAGAACCTAAATATTTCTAATAAAAATTTTCAATTCTCTTCACCCACAGAGAAATTTTATTATAATGGAACCACAATTCAATAAATATCTTAAGTAACATTTTTAAAGTTTCAACTACTAGGAAAGGAAATTAGGTTTTAGCTCTAATTGGTTTTTGTTTAGAATATACTTTACATAAAGACCAAACATTTTTAGGGATATAAAGTAGCATGTAAAACTTTAGTTTCAATTCTTTGAAGAATAAAAAAAAAAAAACCACTATGAACAGAAAGGGAGAAAAATTTGTTGTAGTTTGCTCTCCAACCCAAAATGTTAACACTATCTTTTCCCTAGATAGAGTTCCTTTGAAGTCAATAAGGCCTCCACACAGGCAGGAGGCAGCTGCAGGATGAAAGGGCTTGGCTACTCCTAGCTATGTGAGATTGGCAGTAGACTCTGAATACAACTAAAGTAAGCATAATGAATTATAAATCAGAAAGTACATTCTGCCACTGATTAATTTTTTTACATGGAAGATAATACTGACCTCAGCCTCATTTTCCCCATCTGTAAAATGGAGTGATAATAATCCAGCTTAGGTAAGAGATCAGGAGATGGTAGCTCCCACAATAATATATTTTACCTTTAAAGTGACCTATCCCTCTCTGAACCTTAGTTTTGCCATCTGGAACTGGAACTGGGCAAGATGATCTCTAAAGTCTGCAAGATCTTTTATACTAAATAAAAATAATGTTCAAGCTAGGCACAATGGTGTACACCTAAAGTCCTCGAGAAGCTGAGGTGGGAGGATTACTTGAGCCCAGGAGTTTGAGTCCAGCCTGGGTGACATAGTGAGACACTGTCTCTAAAAATAAGTGAGTCTAGGCTGGGCACAGTGATTCACGTCTACAATCCCAGCACTTTGGGAGGTCAAGGTGGGCGGATCACAAGGTCTGGAGATCGAGACCATCCTGGCCAACACAGTGAAACCCCATCTCTACTAAAAATACAAAAAATTAGCTGGGCTTGGTGGCACGCACCTGTAATCCCAGCTACTCGGGAAGCTGAGGCAGGAGAATCGCTTGAACCCGGGAGGCGGAGGCTGCAGTGAGCCGAGATTGCACCATTGCACTCCAACCTGAGCGACAGAGGAGACTTGGTCTCAAAAATAAATAAGTCTGTAATGCCCAGATTTTACATTAAATCTAAACTGAAGTCTTATTAGATCATTTGACACAAAAAAAACAAAGTTTTGTTTCTGTATTATTCATGCTTTTAAGTGTCTTTAGGAAGAGAAAAATCAGTTTTGACTTTCTCTTTGATAAAATCATAATATTGTCAATGTTAATTAAAATGGCAAGCTAACCTAGTGCTATAAATTGCTGTTCAGACAGGAGAGTTTGCTGGAAGTTTCTCCCTATAGCGAAATTAAGAGCCACAGATCAGCAGACTTTTAAAAACATAACTACATACTTTAATTTCTCCTTACATTTGTACTCTCTTGGTGATTCAGACCTTTCTCACTGTTCAGGATAGAGTTCAGGACATGAAAGTGACACAAAGCATTAAGTAGTGATGAATACTTTCTTAATCCGTCTTTATGAGTAAACCTGAAGCATCATTACCAAAACTGACACCTTAACCGGGTTTCCAGGACTACCTTTGAGGCTGAGACAGGCCAGACTTGTCAGGAAAATATCTCAGCCTGGGATGGCTGGCTAAGAACCCTAAAACCCCTCTCTGGCCACAAGCAACCTTTACCATCAAGCTGCTGTACAAATACTACTGTTTTCTGTTTGTGCCTTGTCAGGATAAAGGATGGAAAGCACTGGCTAAATGTGTGATCAATGTAATATGGAAATAATACTTACTGTGAGGAACCAATGGAACAAAGATTTTTGTAAAGCAAAGGTTTTGAAATGTAACCATTGGTAGAGAGTAGAATGATAGTTACTAGAGACTTGGAAGAGTATGGGGCACTGGGGAGGATGAAAGGAGGTTGGTTAATGGGCACATAGATACAGTTAGATAGAAAGAATAAGAAAAAGTTCTAGCGTTTTATGGCACAGTAGAGTGTCTATAGGCAACAACAGCATACTGAATATTTAAAAATATCCAGAAGAGATTTGAAATATTCCCAACACAGATGATAAATGGTCAAGGTGATGGATATCCTAAATACCCTGATTGGATCATTACACATTGTATGCATGCATCAAAATACCACATATACCCCAATGATATGTACAAATATTATGTATCAATCTTTAAAAGGTTATATATATATATATATATATATAGCCATTGGCAGATCACCATGAGACTGTAAGTTTTAAGATGTGTTTTGATTATTTTTTATTTCCACTAGTAATGTTGAATTTTTTCATGATATTGTAGGAAAAGCATAAGAATTAGCATTACTGCCAAAATAATATAATTGGCAAATTCTAACACAGTAAACTATTTTAATGTTTTAGGCAGAGCCTTTTCTATTCTTCAGGATTACAGCAACAGATATTGACTACTTTTTAAAGAGCAAGTAATAGTTCCATTATTCTAGTTAAAATTCTCTTTTTTTTTTTTAATTTTCTCTTTACTGAGAATATGCAGAGCAATTAAATCTCACTTTTAAAAAGTTAACTTTTCTTTTTTTTTTTTTTTTGAGACGGAGTCTCGCTCTGTCGCCCAGGCTGGAGTGCAGTGGCGCAATCTCGGCTCACTGCAAGCTCCGCCTCCCGGGTTCACGCCATTCTCCTGCCTCAGCCTCTCCGAGTAGCTGGGACTACAGGCGCCCGCCACCACGCCCGGCTAATTTTTTGTATTTTTAGTAGAGACGGGGTTTCACTGTGGTCTCGATCTCCTGACCTCATGATCCGCCCGCCTCGGCCTCCCAAAGTGCTGGGATTACAAGCGTGAGCCACCGCGCCCGGCCTAAAGTTAACTTTTCTAAAGGAATAAATTTGTTGTTTTGTTCTCCATTTAAAAACCTTAGTCATCCGCGATGCTTTATCTACCTTAAACTCTAATATTTAGTTATTCTATAAATGTAAAATAACTCACATAATTAAGAATATGCCTTTTTTTAAACAATGGGACTGTCTTTGAAAAATTCTACAGATTTCTATAAGAAAAATTATATTTTAAGTGCAGCAGGGAAATGTTTTATTTAAAGGAATTCTTGCGATGATCCATTCTCAAAGTACCTTTTCGTAAATAGGGATTTTCTTATTGGGGTGGAATAAATCAAAATACAGAAAACATTTTTACTTAAACATTTAAGGGCAAGGAATATGAATGAGTAATTTAAAAATTAAAAAAACCCTTATCACAAACACTGGGGAAAAATCAAGTTTTTATAACCTATTTACCTTGTTAAAACTTGAATAGAAGACTGATTTATTTCAGAAATTACTGCAGGAGTCTAAATCTTAAGTTGAATAAAATTATTTCTAGGTAATTTGATTTCTAGGTAGATTTGTAAAATGAGCAATACTTGCTGCTGTGTTTTATTTAATGCCTACTGGTGGCTGAGATCACATATTTCCTTTGGCAGTATTTCTAATTCTATGTACTATAAAACACATACCTCTTAATACTTAATAAGAGATTTTATTATAAATATCCTTATTATAGCAAATCAAAGATCCTTCTTTTCTAACTTCAATTCTATAATCATATTTTATTACTTTGTTTTTAGGTATAAAATTCCAAGATGTAGATGTAGCAGAAACTCTACATCCCATGTTTACAAAATATGGCAACAGTTTACTTGAAGAAGCCAGAGGAGAAATAAGAAATTTGTATGTGTTCTTTTTTGTGGTCATTTGAGAACTTTGGTTATTGATAATGTCTTTTTTTTTTTATCCTTCCCTTTCCTTTATTTTAAACCAAACTGGGCTATATGTAAACAGTTTGCTCCACTGAAATACAGCTATGTTCTGTAGGGTAACAACAGATGTTATATAACATGTTCTCAGAAAAAGGAAAATGAAGAACTTATCCAGCTGCCTCAATGGAAGGATTTATAGAATAGTCTTCTTTATTATAATTTTACCCTCATAGGAATGGCATAAAGTCTAGTCAGTTAGAATAGTGTAAGATTTAGAGGCAACATTTTTATTCCCAGAAAATCACAGGTAATTTTTTTAGATCCTGAATCAATTAGCCCTTTTCTTGGTTAAAAAAAAAATAAAGAATTGGGGAGTGGCATCAAAGTTTGGAGTTATCAGATACATATGGATTTCAGATTTTGTTTTCGTATGATTCTGTGGCACTGCATTCTTCATCATATCATGGTTTCAAAAAAGTTACTTCTGCCACATTTAGCTTACTTTTCTAGTTAATCCAAGCCTCATGGTTTCAGTGTCTGTGAGTTACACAAATGAAGCTAAGGTTCCACTTTAAGCATTCACCTGGATCATCAAAAAGTAACAATACTTCATGAGAGGAGAAAACATGGCACACAGTATCATACTTAAGATAGTTGCTTAAGAATAATATGGTCTTCAAATTTTTTTAACATTTTTAATAGCAGTTACGGTAATGATTAGCCTGCAGGAAAATAAAAGACTAGACATAATCTTGTTACCTGATGATCACCTGAAAAGCCAACGTTTATACCAGTTCCTGAGACTCATTGCAGTATGATGCTGCCAGACATGATAGAGAAAAATGCATGCCAGAGACCACTGAGTTATATTTGGCAAATTTCCTGCCACCTCTCTCTGAAGTGTTAATTTGGGTGTTATAAGCACATGTGCACATACGAAAGAACAAAGGCATATAAATATTCTGAAGACCAGATTGTGGCATACATAGTAGGTGTACTCCACAATAAATACTTACTCAATTGAATCAAACCAAAGTCCAATCCATTGCCTAGGACATTATCTTTAAAAAGCAGTATCTTGCATTGTTCCATATGTATTTCCAAATCATCACATTTAATCTGCTACTATTTCACTGTGTGCAGAGGCACTTAAACTAAATTTTTTAACTTCTGCTTGCTCTTTTTCATGAAGAAGTTTCTTTGCACTGATCTTAACTACTGAAAACTTTTCCTCAAACTACAAGTTCTTACAAAGGCTCTTTATTTCAGAGAAAACGTTATTCAGTCACAAAGAGGCCAGATAGAGGAGTTAGAGCACTTGGCTGAGATCCTGAAAACTCAGTTGAGGAGAAAAGAAAATGAAATTGAGTTCTCTCTTCTTCAGCTTCGAGAACAGCAAGCTACAGATCAAAGGTATGTTAAAACAGAAATATCACTTTGATAAGGTCAAAATTAGTTTAAAATACTTTATCATGTGCCATAAAAGAATAAATTTACCTAGTGTATTTAAAAATCATGTTTTTACTTAACATTCTTCATATAAGCCTATGCTCGATCTACTAACTGCTGTCAAGAACTCTAGTCTAAAGACAGCTTTCCCTAACCTGCTGTGCTTTTAAGCAGCTTCCGGTGGGTGGAAATCACCCTCATCTTGTTTTCTCTGTTCATTTACCCCATTTGCCAAGATTGCAGGAAGTTCTGATACCATTTGATTATAACTACTGAGAGAAGTATGGGTGACAAGAACTCAGCTGTTGGCATATCTTATACGTAAGTCCAGCATTACTTTTTTCAACCTTAAAAGATAGTAAATTCCATAATATGGTACACGTTTGTAATCCCAAAAAGATCCCTAATATTCCAAGTTTGGACTGCAATCTGTTGGCTGTGATAAGATTACAGTTGGACCTGTAGATAGTCTCCTTGCTGCCTTTTCATCTATGACATTAAAAAACTTTTTTTTTTATAATTTCCAACTTTTAAGTTCAGGGGTACATGTACAGGATGTGCAGGTTTGTTACATAGGTAAATGTGTGCCATGGTGGTTTGCTGCACAGATAATCCCGTCACCCAGATATTAAGCCCAGCGTCCACTAGCTATTCTTCCTGATGATTTCCCTCCTCCCACCCTTCACCCTCTGACAGGCCCCAGTGTGTGTTGTTCCCCCTACCCTATGTGTCCATGTGTTCTCATCATTTAGCTCTCGCTTAAAGTGAGAACATGCAGTGTTTGGTTTCCTGTTTCTGCATTAGCTTGTGAGGGATAATGGCCTCTGACTCCATCCATGTCCCTGCAAAGGCCAAGATCTTATTCTTTTTTATGGCTGCATAGTATTCCATTCTCTTTATCTAGCCTATCATTGATGGGCATTTAGGTCAATTTCATATCTTTGCTATTGTGACTGGTACTGCAATGAACATACGTGTGCATGTGTCTTTATAATAGAACGATTTATATTCCTTTGGGTATATACCCAGTAATGGGATTTCCTCGTCGAATGGTATTTCTGCCTATAGGTCTTTGCGGAATCGCCACACAGTCTTACACAATAGTTGAACCAAATTACACTCCCACCAACAGTGTAAAAGTGTTCCTTTTTCTCCATAACCTTACCAGCATCTGTTGTTTTTTGACTCACCAGTCTGACTGGTGTGAGATGGTACCTCATTGTGGTTTTGGCTTGCATTTCTCTAATGATCAGTGATGTTGAGCTTTTTTTTTTATGTTTTTTTTTTTTGGCCACATTATGTCTTTTGAGAAGTGTCTGTTCATGTCCTTTGCCCACTTCGTAATGGGGTTGTTTGGCTTTTTTTTTCTTGTAAATTTGTTTAAGTTCCTTCTAGATGCTGGATATTAGATCTTTGTCAGATGGATAGATTGCAGAAATTTTCTTCTATTCTGTAGGTTGTCTGTTTACTCTGTTCATAGTTTCTTTTGCTGTGCAGAAACTCTTTAGTTTAATTAGATCCCATTTGTCAATTTTGCTTTTGCTGCAATTGCTTTTGGCATCTTCGTTGTGAAATCTTTGCCCATGCCTATATCCTGAATGATATCATCTAGCTTTTCTTTTTTTTAATTTTATTATTATTATAATTTAAGTTTTAGGGTACATGTGCACAACGTGCAGGTTAGTTACATATGTATACATGTGCCATGTTGGTGTGCTGTACCCATTAACTCATCTTTTAGCATTAGGTATATCTCCTAATGCTATCCCTCCCCCCTCCCCCCACCCCACAACACGCCCCAGTGTGTGATGTTCCCCTTCCTGTGTCCATGTGTTCTCATTGTTCAATTCCCACCTACGAGTGAGAACATGTAGTGTTTGGTTTTTTGTCCTTGCGATAGTTTGCTGAGAATGATGGTTTCCAGCTTCATCCATGTCCCTACAAAGGACATGAACTCATCATTTTTATGGCTGCATAGTATTCCATGGTGTATATGTGACACATTTTGTTAATCCAGTCTATCATTGTTGGACATTTGGGTTGGTTCCAAGTCTTTGCTATTGTGAATAGTGCCGCAATAAACATACATGTGCATGTGTCTTTATAGCAGCATGTTTTATAATCCTTTGGGTATATACCCAGTAATGGGTTGGCTGGGTCAAATGGTGTTTCTAGTTCTAGATCCCTGAAGAATCGCCACACTGACTTCCACAATGGTTGAACTAGTTTCCAGTCCCACCAACAGTGTAAAAGTGTTCCTATTTCTCCACATCCTCTCCAGCACCTGTTGTTTCCTGACTTTTTAATGATCGCCATTCTAACTGGTGTGAGATGCTATCTCATTGTGGTTTTGATTTGCATTTCTCTGATGGCCAGTGATGATGAGCATTTTTTCATGTGTCTTTTGGCTGCATAAATGTCTTCTTTTGAGAAGTGTCTCTTCATATCCTTCGCCCACTTTTTGATGGAGTTGTTGGTTTTTTTCTTGTAAATTTGTTTGAGTTCATTGTAGATTCTGGATATTAGCAGTTTGTCAGATGAGTAGATTGCAAAAATTTTCTCCCATTCTGTAGGTTGCCTGTTCACTCTGATGGTAGTTTCTTTTGCTGTGCAGAGGCTCTTTAGTTTAATTAGATCCCATTTGTCAATTTTGGCTTTTGTTGCCATTGCTTTTGGTGTTTTAGACATGAAGTCCTTGCCCATGCCTATGTCGTAAATGGTATTGCCTAGGTTTTCTTCTAGGGTTTTTATGGTTTTAGGTCTAACATTTAAGTCTCTAATCCATCTTGAATTAATTTTTGTATAAGGTGTAAGGAAGGGATCCAGTTTCAGCCTTCTACATATGGCTAGCCAGTTTTCCCAGCACCATTTATTAAATAGGGAATCCTTTCCCCATTGCTTGTTTTTGTCAGGTTTGTCAAAGATCAGATAGTTGTAGATATGCGGCATTATTTCTGAGGGCTCTGTTCTGTTCCATTGATCTATATCTCTGTTTTGGTACCAGTACCATGCTGTTTTGGTTACTGTAGCCTTGTAGTATAGTTTGAAGTCAGGTAGCATGATGCCTCCAGCTTTGTTCTTTTGGCTTAGGATTGACTTGGCAATGCGGGCTCTTTTGTGGTTCCATATGAACTTTAAAGTAGTTTTTTCCAATTCTGTGAAGAAAGTCATTGGTAGCTTGATGGGGATGGCATTGAATCTATAAATGACTTTGGGCAGTATGGCCATTTTCACAGTATTGATTCTTCCTACCCATGAGCATGGAATGTTCTTCCATTTGTTTGTATCCTCTTTTATTTCATTGAGCAGTGGTTTGTAGTTCTCCTTGAAGAGGTCCTTCACATCCCTTGTAAGTTGGATTCCTAGGTATTTTATTCTCTTTGAAGCAATTGTGAATGGGAGTTCACTCATGATTTGGCTCTCTGTTAGTCTGTTATTGGTGTATAAGAATGCTTGTGATTTTTGCACATCGATTTTGTATCCTGAGACTTTGCTGGAGTTGCCTATCAGCTTAAGGAGATTTTGGGCTGAGACGATGGGGTTTTCTAGATATACAATCATGTCATCTGCAAACAGGGACAATTTGACTTCCTCTTTTCCTAATTGAATACCCTTTATTTCCTTCTCCTGCCTGATTGTCCTGGCCAGAACTTCCAACACTATGTTGAATGGGCGTGGTGAGAGAGGGCATCCCTGTCTTGTGCCAGTTTTCAAAGGGAATGCTTCCAGCTTTTGCCCATTCAGTATGATATTGACTGTGGGTTTGTCATAGATAGCTCTTATTATTTTGAGATACGTCCCATCAATACCTAATTTATTGAGAGTTTTTAGCATGAAGTGTTGTTGAATTTTGTCAAAGGCCTTTTCTGCATCTATTGAGATAATCATTTGGTTTTTGTTGTTGTTTCTGTTTATATGCTGGATTACGTTTATTGATTTGCATATGTTGAACCAGCCTTGCATCCCAGGGATGAAGCCCACTTGCCTAGGTTCTTATTAGAAAAACCAAGTAAGATTTTCTAGCTTTTCATTTCAGATTCAGAGTTTATTCATCTTTCAACAAATTAAACTTATGTGGTAATATATGAAGAAGCTAAGAAAGGATGCTTAATATGAGACTTGTTAAAAAAAGTGGACTAAAAATATATAAAAAGCTTTATATTTCATAGATTTATTAGATTAGTGTTACCTCTAAAAATTCTATTCCTAAAAAACATGTGTAAAATTAAATTATATGAGAAATCCTTTATGTTTAGTGACATTATATACCCTTCTAAGTGCAAGACAAAAGAAACCTGAATATTTTTGAGAATCATATTTAAGTTAGGAGATATTACTTGACCTCTGGCTAAAGGATAAGCTTGAATACCTACGATTTATTCATATTTCTGTAGGAAGAAGATTTAGATTTGGCCTACTTTAAAAACCAAGAATGGTTCCTTGTGAGAAGCAGTGCTAAAGGACCAGACCTCAACACTGAATATGGTGATCTTAGTAAATGCCAGCAGCCATGTTTAAGACATTGCCTGAATATAAAAATTCACACAGGGGCCAAGCTCAAGCTTGGGGCAGTCCCCACCTTTACTGAACCACTGACTACAGGGTTATCAAGGATTGCTTTCCCTGTTACATTTCTCAAGTTCCTATAGTGTAAGGTGGACACTGTTGGCCATTCCCTTTTCCAAAGGGATGTGATCATTTAGGAGTTAGTGTTAACTGAAAGGGAAATCCAAAAGTCCTTCAATCCTAAAACTAGAACGACAGAAGAAATAGAGTGATAGACAAGGATACATACTTTCCTACTATAAATATTACCAACAAGAGACACCAACACACACACACATAGAAGAGGTAAGTCCCTCCTTAGGGGGCTATATTATTTACTCTGTAGCAGTCTATTTTTGTCACATCAAGAATTAAAAGCAGAGACAAAATGAGTATTACAGGCAAAGAAACTTTTATTGCAGAGACCAGAGAAATAAATCAGTGTGTACCCTACCTCACTGATTTTATAAAATTGAAAATCTACATGTTATTTGCTTAGAAGGAAAGATACCTATAGTGAATAGCATATTGTTGCTTGAAATACAGTTGTTGAAACTGAGGAAATAGCTTAAAATAAGGATCTTCAATGCCTTTTTTAAATGTTTACACATAGCTCATAATTTTATATGTAACAGCAATTTTTTTGAGACTAATGGAAAACTGCTGAAAAAAATGTTAGGGAGAATGTAAAACTTGGTATAATTTACTGTAGAGAGAAATCACAAAATGGGAAACATATTTAAACTTTTCTTTCACGGATACATTATTTCAGATTTGAAATTCTAGAAGTCTGATCTGGATGTTGGACTCCTTGTTCTCAAACATGAACCTAACGTAGTTGTAATCTTCAGAGTGGCAGTGCTTGATATTTATGGCAAAGAGCCTTTTCATAGAATATTACAGAAACTCTTCATAGTATGTGTTTAATAGACCAGTTTGGTTTGGCATCAGCTTGACATAAACTTTTGGTTATCCAAAGCCCTTAATTGCTTTGAAGTCAAAGCCCAGTGCTGCTCTTTTTTATTAAAATCATGTTTTTTCCTGTTGTTGTGGTCTATTTTGGAAGACTTGAGTTGTGATTTTTGCATATGTTCTACATAATGCCTCATTAGCAAAAAATCTTGTATCATTTACAAGTAGCCTGAATGTCTGTGTTGTTTTGAAGAAAAATCCATATTAAATTTAAACAATATAAAAATGCACATTTTCTGCTTATTAAAAAGGCCATCTTAAATTAAATTCAAAGCAGTAACCAGTGAACACATGTACATGAACATTAAAATCAGAATGATTTTACCATTTATTGACCTTTTTCAACTCCAAAAATATTTATACTCTTACAAATGTGTAACTAGTTTGTACTAAGTGTTTTTTTTTAAATAAATGTTAGGGTGTTTACCTTCTTAATTAGAAATCATGTAACTGCCATAATGTCCCAGTGGAGGAAATTTAACCCATAAGTATTTCAGACACTCTGACTTGCCTTCTTCCCTTTGACGGACAGCCGACTGTCAAATCTCGCAACAGAGAGGCCTTTTGCGCCATGCATTATAAGAAACAGCTTGGCTTTAAGGGCTCACTCTTTCCCCTCTGCCCAGATACAAGATTACTTTCTAGCACTCTAAGTTGTTCCCAACTTTTCATTTTGAGAAATTGCAAACCTTCAGAAAAGTGGAAAGAATAGTTGAATGAGCACTCACATAACCTTTCACCCCTTAGCATATTTTTTGAATGGTACAACAAGCCTGTTTTTGCACTCAGCCTGCTCTTCCTTAAGCCTTCTTTCACTCAGCCCCTTTTCTTCTCTCAACATCTCTCATCTCCTCTTCCTATTTCTCCTTCTCCCTCTCCCTCTCTCTCTTCTCCTCACTCATTCCTCACTTCCCTTCTCTTCACATCTCTCCCTTCCTTACTCCCATTAGGTGCATACATCACTTCACCCTCTGTACAGTTACAAGTAAGTATCTTCTAGGAAGAAGGACATCCTCCTACATAACCACAATACAGCTATCACATTCAGAACACTTAACAATGAATGATATAGCCACAGCATCTAATACACAGTCCATACCCAAATTTCCCCAGTTGTCCCGATAATGTCTTTTGCAGCTTGGTCTTTTTGTAATAGCTGTTTTTGTTTTATTTTGTTTTGATCTAGGATCCAGTCCAGGGTCACGTGTTGTTGCATTTAGTTATTATGTCATCTAAATATCCTTTATTCTCGAATGGTCCCCCACTCTTTTATAGTCCATTGACAGTTGTATGCAGAATGTTGCTCAGTTTGGATTTGCCTTTTTGCCCAACCCCCTAATTTAAAGGGCACGTCTGGTTCTCTGATGGAAGAGTAACTGGGACCAGGGATAGCCATGCAGACCTTACTACACAGGGGAGTGATCTGTCATTTTTTAAAATATATTCACCATGCTCTGACTGTTATTTTGAACAGCTTAGAATTCACCCAATGAAAATTTTCACACTGTAATACCATTTCTTTTATCCTCATGTTTTTATTATTAACATTAAGATATTTCCTTGACAGTGACTTAACATATCCTCCTGCCACCTTATATAAACCACAGAAATTGTCACGGATAATAGTTACTAATATATGAGTGTATGCATGATAGTGGAGGGAAAGTTAAAACTTAGGAAGATCTTAGAGGAAAAAACTTAGAAGAGTGGGAAGAATTTAACTTTGAAGAGTGGGAAGAATTTAACTCTTAGAGCGAGATTTGAGTGTTATCTCCATTACTTAAGGTCTCTGGCCAAATTCTTTACTTCTGTGAGCCTCAGTTAGCCACCTGAACTGTAAAATGATTAGTTTGAAATGGGTAAATGGTTTCCTGCCTTTAAACAACAGCTATTTTTCTCTCTAGGGACCTTGTGTTCAGAAAGATTTGGCCTACTAAATTAGCTGTGTGTATTCATCAAAGAGACCTGTATCATGCCAATCACTCCTTCTGCTAATTGTTAAATAACCTGCGTTATGACACTGGATTGACACAATTCTATCAAAAAATGAAAACAACACAAAACCATTCGTTCAGTTTTGCAACTTCATTGCCAATAAATCTATGTTTCTTATTGGGCTTTCTGAAATATTGACTGTAAGGTTCCTGCCAAGTGTGGTGGCACATGCCTGTAGTCCCAGCTACTCTGGAGGCTGAGGCAGGAGAATTACTTGAACCAGGAGGCAGAGGGTGCAGTGAGCCGAGATCGCGACACTGCACTCCAGCCTTGATGACAGAGTGAGACTCCGTCTAAAAAAAAAAAAAAAAAAGGAAAAAAAAATCAGATTCCCATTTCTTTTACTGTAAATCTCAAGTTGGAATCCATTAAACTTGACCGTAAAAATGGTCCCTATAAGAAGATGAGCCAGGATTTGAGTTCTTCCTGTCCCCAACCAGCCTTTGGGAGTGCCCTTCCACTGAGTATGATTTTATGCATGTAGAGAGCTGATAAAACTGTCCCGTCCATTCCTGTGGGTGGTAAGAGTAAGAAAATACTGAGTTCTGATTTATAGTTTGACCCAACACCACAGGAAAGTAATGATTCAGAGGCAGATAAACATACACAGACAGTTTTTTTCCTTTGAGCAATCTTAAATCAGAGAGCACTGTTTTCACCTATGAAGTTAAGTAGCAATTTTGAGCGAAATCGTTATCTTTCAAATAGACTTTCCTCAGCTATTTTAGTGAGGCTTATTCTATTCAGTTTACTAGCAGCCTTCTGTAGCCCTAGTCATAGGGGGTAGCCTTGCTGGTGATTGTTATCTGTGTATCCGTAATAAAAACTATGAATGACCTACATTTCCTTCAACAATACAGCTACAGAATGTCTGCCACTGTTTGAAAAGAAAATCTCTAGAGCGCTTTTTTTAACCCTAAGGTTGTTTTCAACCTTATGCCCAAAATTTGGTCAGCCTGTAACTATTACTCAAAACAGTCTCTCCACTCTATCTCATGAATATTTGACCTAACTACTTCCCAGAATCTCATAGCCTAGCTTCTGTGTTTTAAAGCCTTCTCTTCTAAATGACATTAAATACTATAACATTTTTATCTCAAAAATTCAAGAAGTTTTTTTAGCTTTCATAATATGGTAGCAAGGAATGAAATGTTGGCAAAGGGTGGGGGAGGGGAGTTGAATGCCTGGGGAATAAAGTATATGAAACTTTCGCTGGAGCAAAGATTTTTGCTTCTTAAGCTTTCATATTAGACTATACATTACATAGCTCTGCTGAAAGTTTTTACTTCTCCAGTGTATCTGAGGTTTTAGGTTTCTGGATTTATTATGGCACCCAGTAGCAAAGCTGGAGTCAAGTGTTTTCCAAGGCTTCCATTAGAAATTCCTTTTTCAGAGTTTATTGCTTGACTGTTTCAAATTATATGAGAGAAACTTGGCACACAGGTTGTTGAGCTGGATTACTTTTTTTTGGACATGAAATCTAATTTATTTCAGTTTGTTTTTAATCTAGAGATGGGCCAGCAACTCTTCTCATAGTTTTATAAGATTTGATCATAATTTTAAATCATGTTTTTTTTTAAAAAAAAAAAGGAAAGAGAAAAGAAACTGCATTTTCCAACTTAATCATTCCTGACTTTTTCAAAATCCTTGATGAAAATTTTGAGAAATTTATTTTTACAAAGCACTTAATTAGTATACTTGATGTCTGTTTGCAGATCATTTCACCATGTGTAATGCAGCATGTATGATTTGGTACATGACTGTCAGAGTTCATCTGAATGTCTGAATGTTTTTACCATGCATTATTCTTTCTGTTAGAATGTCATCATCCTGAAGATTTGGTATTCCTGTCATAGTGTGTAGAAGAGGGCAAAAAAATCCTGTGTGGAGGTCACTTAAAATATTACTCATAAAATTAGCCCTAAGTCTATTCTTCAAAGACCAACCTGAGGCCTTGCTCCGCAAGCACAGAGGTCTAGGATTGGTCACCTAGCTATGCACCCTCGCTCCATCTTGCCTACAACATCCTTCTCACATTTCTTGTCATCTTTTTGTGACATCTCCCTCCCTCTTTCTCTCTTACCTCCTCCCATTATTCTTGTACCATATTTCATCTATGTAAAAATGTTAAGTTGATTGTTGGGTTTGAGGTAATTTTTATTGCACATCTTCTTAAAGGCTAGACCACATTTATCACATTGCTGATTTGAACTTTTATGTTATCACTGACCTAGCACTTTTAGTTTAACAGATTATCCTCTTCTTCTCATTGTTACATGAAAAAAAATAAAGTCATAATAATAAAGCCCCTAAAACTGATACATAAAAGTAATTATTAAAGACTTACAAGTTTAGCATTGTCCCAGGAAAGGTGTACTCTGTAGCAAACTGACTTTTTATTTGAAGTACATTATTATACCACATTGTTACTTAAGGTATTGTTTAAAGTACATTACTGCTGTTGTCTAAATACTATGTGGTAAGTTGTATTTATGCCCACCTGTTGGGCATTACCAGTTTAAAATGCCCTGTCACTGTTTTTGGCAGTATTTTGAAAAGTTTAAACTCCAAGGAGTTTAGGAAAATATTTGGGAAAGCACCCACCAATTAAACCACTGAAAGTTTTTGACATATGCTTACTGGTTTTTGCCTTACAAAAAAATTTAAAATTAAAAGCTGTTATTTCTATCACCCTATGTGCCCAAATGGATTATAGAGATTTAATTCTGTGACTGTAATTAATGGTTATTATTCAAATATATCTGAATCTTCTTAAAAGTATCAACATACTGTGGCCAAGCACAGTAGCTCACGCCTGTAATCCCAGCACTTTGGGAGGCCGAGGCGGGTGGATTATGAGGTCAGGAGATGGAAACCATCCTGTCTAACATAGTGAAACCCCGTCTCTACTAAAAATACAAAAAATCAGATGGGCGTGGTGGCAGGCACCTGTAGTCCCTGCTACTCAGGAGGCTGAGGCAGGAGAATCACTTGAAACCAGGAGGCGGAGGTTGCAGTGAGCCGAGATTGCACCACTACCACTCCAGCCTGGGTGACAGAGTGAGACTCCATCTCAAAAAAAAAAATTATCATACTTTAAAACAAAAATAAAATATCAGAGACAACTGGAAATATATGAAAAGATTTTAATTATTTGAATCACATTCTGTCCTTACATATCAATAAATGTCATTCACTGCTGAGTGGTCAAACCAAGTAATTCTGGGGCAAATAAGTAAATTATATTTTGGCTTCTAAATGTGAAAGAAAACAATATTTTCTTTAGACTTTAAGATGTATTTTTCTCTTTTTATTATATATATATGTATTTTTAGTGACTAAAGGTAATACTGAGTGAATAATAGTGAGTATATTGTTGAATATGTGCTCAGAACTACTAGATAACATGTTTTAGACATATAATTATTTTAACATTGTGTTAAGACTGTACCCTGGGCAAAATTCGGATTCATGGGCTTGTTTATCTTCTGTGTGAGGACAACTAACTGTCCAATGCCAAAATAAAATGAACTTTCAAATATCAAAGAGGAAAATTAAGTATTTCAAGTCCTCAGCTGGTTTACAGATGTGTGAGCTTTGTAGTCCATTTTCTGGTTCCAGTAGGGCATTATGACAATTTTTCCAATATGTGTACACTAGATAAGTTTTAAAAGTAAAATCTCTTACTTTAAATATTGAACTCTCTGATTTTAAATTTTTTACATATATTTTTCCTAAAAGTGAACTCTGAAATGTAGCTTCAAAATTAACAAAATATTTTTTAATATAAAATGTATTAAATTAAGGAACTTTTCTCCGTCAAGAAAATAAATGCCTTTTGAAAACAGGTACTCATTTAGATCTATGATTAACCTTTAACAAGATCTTCCTGTTAAATTTTGCATTTGCTTTAATCTCAGTGGGAAAAATACAAAATAGTATTGTAACATATAAGGTTTCTATATACCCTGTGGACATCAAATGATCTCTTACAGCTAAAGGCACATCTGCAACATATTTAAATGCCAGCTTTGGGCATTATTAGTATAAAATGCCAAGTTACTTTTTTTGCAAATATTTTGAAAAGTTTAAAACTCCAAGAGGAAACTCCAATAAATGGTGATCTTATGATGCCATTTGCATCGAGAGAGTTGTAGAAAGATGAATGGCTGTATTGCATATTTTTCATTTAGGGAAAAGTAGCATGATAGTCCTCCTTAAAATAAGTGTGAAGTTTGGTAATGGTACCATTGCTATACTAAAAACTATTGTGTTTTTGTGCCATCTTTCAGGATGCTATAAAATGATTGTAAATCCATGTTATCAACTGTAGAGGTAACATAGTCATGAAGTTTGGGGGGCTCCCTTCAAACTTTGTGAGTTTGAGGTTATGAAAGTTCAGGAATGATTATTGGTTTGTTTTAAATAATTAATCTGTTCTGCATTTATAATAATCCAAAAACCTCATTGACTGATGTACAAGTATATAAATATTTTGTATGTAACATTAATTGAAAAATTGTGATTCCACCATAGATTTTCTTTCTTCTAACTTGCATTTTTTACTTCTTTCTTTTTCTTAAACACAACTCTGAAGGTCAAATATTCGGGACAATGTAGAAATGATTAAGCTTCATAAACAGCTAGTGGAGAAAAGCAATGCTCTTTCAGCAATGGAAGGAAAATTTATTCAGCTTCAAGAGGTATAGTGATAATTTATTTTATTACGATGTTACAGAGCTGCAAAGGATTCAAAAGTAGTATTCAAGTTGTTTTTTTAAACGTAGAATGATCATAACACTAAACGTAATTTTTAAAGATTGTTTTTTGTATTCACAAATGTATATCATTTCCCTTAATATCTTGTTTATTATTTATAACTCAAGCACTAAAGAAATAATTAACTGCTTGGACTTTTTATAAATATCTGTGTCATCTTAAAATAATAACCATATTTATTATAAATCATCTTCTACCAAGGAAATTTATTTTTGACTCCTTTTATCTGAATTTATTATGGACACATAGCACTGAAGTTTTGCTATATTTGCATATATCTTCAATTTGAAGCATTTATAAAATTATTGGCAATAGACCAAAGTAATGAATAGGTCAGTAATCATGTTCCGTTAAAAGTTTCTTTGATTTGAATTTTTTTTCTTTCTTGATCACTACCATTACCTGAAAATACTTGATTACTCTTAATGTCAACTATCAGTGTATTTACTTTAAACCTTAACCTTTCAGGTTGACAATACTTGGGATTCTTTATGCCTATGGTTGTTTTAACAAGGACTATAACCCCACAGGAATATGCCATCTGAGGGCTTCTATTTGTTGGCACTGCATAATTAACATAGGTTCTGGAATTAATGAACTCCAAGGCATTCCAGTTGAACAGAATTTATGTGAAGTAATACTTTCTTTGAAGTCCCGAGACAAGGAGAGCAGTAGACTGATGCAAAGCAAAGGGTCATCTGAAGCCTAAATTCACTGTTGAATTCAATAGTTAAATATTTTTTAGCCATGCTCTGGGGATTTTGTTTTCCATCCTGCAGGAACCTCTTTAAATGCCAAGTGGTAATTACTTCTGCATAAATATGAGAATTTGTAAAAGAGGAGACTGATTAGAGAGTGAGAATGATAGTGCTATCTACAGATGTTAGAAGAAGGAAAATTTAAAAATCCCTATGGTTGAAAGCCATTTCTAAGATTAAGAATTAAGAAAGGAATTGAAAAACGATTTTACATTCTCATCACTTTGACAATTTTGATTTCTATTTAACAGTGAACCCAGGTATTAGTTTAAATACCAACAGTAACAGGTGTCTGCTGTAGTACAGTCAGCTCTTTTGGAAGTTGACATAGGGTAAAAAATTGAGAGGTTAAGCCCAACAGCCTCAGTGAAGTGTGGAGCCTAGAAGAAGATGGCTGAAGATTAACGAAAATTGACCTGAATGGCTCAATAGCCCTGTTTCATTTAAATGAGTGAAGAAAAACTTCAGTAAGACTTGAGAGATTTTAGTTAGCAGGTGAGGCATTGCATGTTATGGTTATATGGTCTCTATGAAAAGACTTTAATGTGATTACCTTTTTTATTTAAAAAAATCTATGTGACATTAAAGTATATAAAATTGAATTTACAGCATGGTCATAAATAGACCATTTTTTAAAAATTAAGAAAAATTCATAACTATTTTACTAAATTGGAAATTTTAACTTAATTGTATGCAAATTAAAAGCTAACCATTCAGGGCTATTTATACGATGTGGCAGCGAATCCCTTCAGTTCAAATATCTGTGGTCAGCATTTTTGACCCATGCTACAGCATTTTTAGACAGCGTGTCCAACCAATGTAACCACAGCAAAAAGAAAAAAAGTTATTGTTAAAACGAATTTACTTGCTGATCACCATCAATAAGTCAAAAACTAGGAGGAAATAAAATATGTGACTCTATGCTAAGTTAACCCTGTATTTTCTTCCCCATGTCACACACATGTTCAGTGTCTCCTACGGATAAGTAGCACATATACATCATTTGTTAGGTAAAAAATAATCTGTATAAGGTGAACTTCAGGAGTAAATTCATTTACAGAATTGTAATCATTTAGTCTAATGATTAGTCATAACCAAAAATAATGTTTAAAAGATGTTCTTTTTATCTTTTAGAAGCAAAGAACTCTCAGAATCAGCCACGATGCTTTGATGGCAAATGGGGATGACTTAAACATGCAACTTAAAGAGCAGCGTTTAAAATGCTGCAGTCTTGAGAAACAATTACATTCTATGAAGTTTTCTGAAAGAAGAATAGAAGAGGTAAGCTCCCAAAGAGTTTAGCCATCTGTTGCATTACAACTTCTTGGTAACTGTTTTGAAAAAGTAAAATAGAGACATTTCAAAATTTTGCTTATTTAAAATTATAAGTTATATACATGGTGTTTTGAGCACAGCAAAATATAGTAGTTAATATATGAATGGCAAATCAGTGTTTAACTGTACTTGCAAATATGGCAAGATCCACTGTTTACCCAAAGGATTAAAGATCCTTGAGTAAAATGAAACCAACATTTTGAAACTGATGCCAGATTACCTGTGGAACTTAACTTTCTCAACCATAACAGCTCATTAATCATTTGAGATACTAAAACAAAATAACAGGACTTTATCTGTTTCTGAGGAGATGGCTGTTGTATTCTGCAATATCAGTAATTTTGTGAAATTACCTAATTTTTTTTAGGAAGTTGTTTGACAACTCATCTTCCTATTATCGTAGTATTTTCTGTAGCCTGTTAAGTTTGTTCCCAAGGAGAATGGAAGTGAAATAAGATGCCTGCATTCTGTTCTGATCTTGGGAGAATCTTTTACTGTCTCATACTAGCATCAAAAGAGAATTTTGAAAATGGAAATAAAGTTTAAGAGTACTCTGATCCACAGGGAAAAGTTGTGACTGCAAAATATACTTATGAATAAAACTTAAAAATATATACTAGAGTACAGAAATCCACATTTTAGTCAGAGGGATGTAATTATTACTCCATTTATTTCTGAAAATACTATTCATGGGCTAAAACAGTATGTAACTTTATTTGTTTATTCATTTATTCACAAAATGTGCTAGTAGCTATTTATAAATTTTAGATAATGTGAGAAATTGTATCTTCAGAGTAAATTGTGATTAACAACACAATTTGAACCATGAACCAAAAAAAAGTTAATCCTTTTAATTTTTTATGGGCTAATTGTAAATTAATACAAAATGAATATAATTACAGAAGTTATCATGGTGAAAAGTAAAAAATACTATGTTTCCCGGGACATAGCAAGCTCTTAACATATTCTTTAATGACTTCTGGCACATATTGCATAAAGCAGTGCATACGTTTCTACTAAATTAAAACAGGAATATTAATTTCACGTTTATCTAACAACTTGGAAAGAATCAATGCTGAATTAAATGCAGACAATATAAGTGGTCTGGTTAGCAGCTACCATTTAGCAATCGAGGTTAAAACATGTTAACCTCCTCTCATATAGAGTTTTTTTATGTTTTTTTTTTTACCCCCAAGTGGTTTTATATAACATTTACTTAATATGTAATTTTATTTTCATTTTAGCTGCAGGATAGAATTAATGATTTAGAAAAGGAACGGGAACTTTTAAAGGAAAACTATGATAAACTTTATGACAGGTAAATCGTGATTCCATGTGTTCTTTCATTGTCTTGTTTGAGCTGTTTTATATGTAAGCATTTGCTGTTGTCAGAATAGATCATGTTGATCAAAGAATTAGCAACAAATGATAGCAAGGAATATGCAAACTGTATAAAGGAAATACAAGGTTTTTAAAGGCATTGGTAATAAGTTGTTTAACCTAAGCAGTAGCCTATCACCACTAAGAAAACCATATCACTTTGTTGCTAGTAAACTGCTTTTATTGAACACTAACTATAAACTGACACCGTGCTAGATACTCTACATTTATTGTTATAAATTGTTCACAGCACCCTGAAATGTATGTATTATAAATTCCCATTTTGCAGACAAGGAAGATGAAGCAAAATTAAGTAACATTAAGTGGCACTTCCTACCTCTTTTTTTTGAGACAGTGTCTCAGTCGCCCAAGCTGGAGTACAGTGGCGCAATCATGGCTCACTGCAGCCTCAACTTCCTGGGCTCAATCCTCCCACCTCAGCAGCCTGAGCAACTGGGACCACAGGCACACGCCACCATGTCAGACTAATTTTTTTAATTTTTTGGTAGTGATGAGTTCTTTCTGTATTGCTCAGGCTGATCTTGAACTCCTGGGCTCAAGTGACCCTCCTGCCTCAGCCTCCGAAAATGCTGAGATTACAGGGGTGAGCCGCTGCACCCAGCCCATACCTTTTAAATGTATAAAGTAATAGAGCTTGTATTTGAACCTCTTTTGGTCTCTTTCCTGGACTCCCCAGCTTATTAACTGAGAGTTATTCTGTTAGGGAAAAACAGAGGTGCTCACTTACAATTGTTTCTGTTCCTTATAAAGAGAAACACAAGCATCTTTATTAGGAGATATACCTAATGCTTAATGACGAGTTAATGGGTGCAGCACACCAACATGGCACATGTATACATATGTAACAAACCTGCACATTGTGCACATGTACCCTAAAACTTAAAGTATAATAATAATAAAATAAATAAATAAAAAAGAGAAACACAAGCATCTTTATCTCAAGATACATTTTAAAGGGCTGCTTCAATTTTGTTTCTTAATCTACTTCATAATTATGGTATTTTAGAAATTAATCCTTTCTGGTAATATTAGAAACAAAATTATACTCCACATCTAAGTTTGGTTAAGTGTTACAGATATCTCTGTGTGTGTGTGTGTGTGTGTGTGTAATTTTAAGTCTTTTTAGTATATGATACTGATAATGATAAATATAGGTTTACGTGAAAGCAAATGTAATATATACTTAAATACATATGTTATAGCTGATATTCAACAGCTACTTCTACTGGTCATGTGCTGAAACCTCAGAAAATAACCATTTGAGCTACAAGTGCTTCTTTAACTTTTTAGCTTTTTCTCTTATTTTTTATCAATTAAATTTACATTTTGTAAATTGAACAAATTATACCCAAGGAGTGTTGGGATAGGCTTTTATTTTGATTTACTTCTGAAAAGTTACCTAAATTAACGTAGGCATTATTTCAGTAGTTTGTATCATCTATGTTATTTACCTACTTGTGGGGACTATCTTTGTACAGTGACTGATTATATTAAGGGTTACCAACAGTAGATTCAGACACCAGTTAAAATCATATGTGTGTTTGAAAAGTTTAAATGTCAGTATACAAATTGCACAGTACCCTATTAGAGAAGATATCATCCCTCTTTTATAAATGAGGAAATTGGGATTCCAGAAAAATTAAGACTTGTGCAGAGTCACACAGCATTGCTGAGACTCTAGTTTAGAACTAAAACCCAGATATTTTCTAACTCTAAAGCTTGAATTCGTTTTTTGTTATGCTTCACTATCTGATTTTAATTGCATTGGAAAATTGTATATGTGGAAGGGAAACATTCATGGAATAACAGAACTGTTATACATCCAGAAATTCTTGCTGATTTACATATATCTTCAGTATCTTACGATTTCAAATAATTTACGTAGTCTAAATAGAAGAAAATAGTGCCATATGGCCATTACTTCCAAATTTTCTACTTCTCCCCAGTTTGAAAATTTGCTGAACATACTTACTTGGAATAAAAAAAAAATCAAACTTAGCTGGGAATAATGTATAAATGAAATTTTGAGAAAGTCATGTTTTTCTCATATTTACTTTCCCACCACAAAATTTATCTTTCCATATTAGAAGATGATCTCAGAGTATAAATTTGAAGGGTTTTTTTTTTCAGTGTTTTATGCTTACGCTAACATTTTTTTCCTGTCACACTGAAAGCAGACTTCATTATGCTGCTCACACGTGAAGTTTATGTGAGATATATGGAAGTAAATGTGTGTAGTGAGTGTCAAAACATTTAATGTCAAAAGAAAAATTAATGTAACATAAGCACAAAACCCAGCAAACACACATAATAGTCAACAGAACTACAGAATTCTCTAATATAGTGTTTTTGAAATATATGATACATTTTAGAAGTGTAGTTGGAGAAATTCAACAAAAGTCCGCATTGTCTCTGAGATTCTTTACAGCTCTTTTGTTTCATGACACTCTATTCATTATTGCCAACAACTAATGTTCATCAAAAACTACACATACTCCCTGTTTGCTTAGTCATAATGATAACATGTTTTTAAAAGGACAGCATTTGTTTGTTATTCAAAATTGACTAGTTTTCAGGAGAAAAATATGATTTGCAGATTGCATTCTCATCTTTCTTTTTCAAATGAAATTTTGAATGTGTTTATTACTTGACATATGACATATTAGAGAATCATCTGGGAAGATAAAACGCTCATGTTACATTTTAGTGTGAACCTTTTTTAATATGCTAAAATACTTTTGATACACTGCCAAGAAGTAAGTATAACTTTAAGAAATGTTTAGTTTAAAAGTTCAGAATACATTTTTTGCAACTATATCTTTCTATTGGGTCAGAGAGAAACTCTATACTGTGGTATGTAATACAGTATTATGTTATGCTATAATTTGGTAATGCTGTGCTTCACTTTTGAAGTTAGTTAGTGTTGGGGCCATGTAACTGATAAATGCAATGGTTCCTAAACTATAATGTATGCAAATAACCTGGAAAACTTATTAAAATGTAGATTTCACCACCTCTTCAGAGCTTCTTTGCCTATCCATCTGCACCCCTCCCTCTGCCCCCATACCATCCAACTCTGATTCAGTTAATTTGAGACTGGGTCCAAAAAAATCTGTTGAATGTGATTTTGAGGTATTAAATCCTTGAGAGACACTAATACAATGTCTGTTTTTAAAAGGTATTCATCTAGTTTTTAAGATGATATTAACCTTTTTAAGAATCGGGTGGATCAAGTTTTTATTATGTGATAGTCATCTACTTCTCAAAATGTAAAAGAGCACTGCTGACACCCATAGATGCTCTGTGTTCTGTTTCTGTAAAGTGAGCATCTGTGCCCTGTAACCTTCTAGAAACCATAAAATCTCATGTGATCAAATATGAGCAGCTTATGCTTCACAGAAATCAAACTCCAAGTACATTTGGGGCATCATCTTCTTTCAGTAAGTGAAATATCCTGATGTAAATATGAATTTAATTTTCATTAGGCCCTAAATAAAGTACCTATGATTTAAAAAAAAAAAAAACAAAAAAGGAGAGAGAGAGACAGGATCTTGCTCTGTTGTCCAGGCTGGAGGGCAGTGGCGCAATCATAGTTCACTGCAATCTCGACCTCCTGGACTCAAGCAATCCTCCCACCTCAGCCTCCCAAGTAGCTAGGACTACAGGCATGTGCCACCATACCTGTCTAATTTTCAATTTTATTATTCTTTTTTATTGTTTTTTTGAGACAGAATCTCGCCCTGTCACCCAGGCTGGAGTATAGTGGCAGAGTCTTGGCTCACTGCAACCCCTGCCTCCCAGGTTCAAGCGATTCTCCTGTGTCAGCCTCCTGAGTAGCTGGGATTACACGTGTGTGCCACCATACCTGCCTACTTTTTGTATTTTTAGTAGAGACGGGGTTTTACCATGTTAGCCAGGCTGGTCTCAAACTCCTGACCTCAAGTGATCCGCCCACCTCGGCCTCCCAAAGTGCTCGGATTACAGGCATGAGCCACCACACACCACACTCAGCCTTTAATTTTATTTTTTATAGAGATGGGATCTCTCTATGTTCCCTAGGCTGGTGTTGAACTCCTGGGCTCAAGCCATCCTCCTGCCTCAGCCTCCCGAAACATTGGAATTACAGGCATGAGCCACTGTACCCAGCCACTGTCTATTTCTTTATGGATGATTTACAGTTTATTCTTTCCTATCTCTCACATTAGGATGCCCTTGAACATTGAACAAATGGAATTTCTTCTATAAGAGGAAAGATCGTAGGAAGCAGATGAACTCTTTGGCTTTATTTAGATCTTCATAAGGTTTTGATCAAGGGTGTGTGTTTACGGTATGCTGACCCATGTCTGCCAGTGGACATGCTGGTGACCACAAGCAGCAATGGGCATTCCACTGCAGGCTGACATTTGATCAGTCCTGCAACATCATGTAACAGTGAAATGTGTACAAAAACTAACTATGATCCCTCTTCAGTTGTCACTATAGGCAATATACAAAAACATTTTCATGAATAAAAAGTTCTCAAAGACTGTTCTCATATGCAGATTTAATCATGTACACAGCCCTTACAAAGAAAATGGAGCCAGATGTGGTTCACCATTTATAGTTACACAGATGGCTCTAAGCATAGAGGAATACAGTAAATTCAAAAGGAATTCCTCATGAAACTCCAGTGGAATGTAATCCTAAATTTAGAGGGAAGATAGCAGTGGACTAAATTCAGATTGACTTATGCTGATTTACACTAGTATTTTGTGGGTTTGGAAAACCCAGGCCGCTAAATTGTTCTTAATTTAAACACATACAGCTTCTGATGTTTCTGCCAGATTAGCTGTTGGTTATCTTTTTGCTGGTACTAATGCTATTGGAACACTACTGTTTCTAATTTTTGGCGTCTGATATAATGTATGTTGTGCCTATTTCATCATGCTAATTTTTTTTCCGGGTGGTACATGTTTTTAATAAAATAAGACACATGCATATATATATATATATATACACACACACACACACACACACACATAGATGTACTCACATTCATTTATATATATGGATGTGTTTGATATATACAATTTGGCCATACGTAGAAATTATATTTGTTCTTTATTTTAAAAGCAAACATAAAAAGGAATATTATTTAGTATTTAAAGTACATATTTTATTTGGATTTCATTTAAGTCTAGGTCATTGTACCTTTGATAAAATCAACTTAAATAATTGGTATATAGATCCTATATTTTGTTAAGGTTCCATAAGTGAAATGAGAACACTGATAGAAGAAACATGTCATATTTAGAGAAGCTTCCATAATTCCATTTATTTTCAAGGTCATGTTATCTTAAAGGCAGTAAAATATTCAAAATATGAAATGAATACACAATTTTTCTCTTTTGAAAAGCTATGCCTCCCACAAAAGTATCTTTTTTGGGAGAAAAACTGAAGACTAGTTGGGAGCAACATTAAGGGCAATTTCCAGTAATATGTTTCTTTTCCATTTACTTCATCATCAGTAAAAAACCAGATTTTATAAGTTTTTGTTGTATTTACTGGGCTTAAAATAAGTAGAATGGTCAAAGCTGCTGATGATTATTCAGTCATATCAAGCTTCATAGATAATGGTTTTCTGCTGAAATTCAGATCAAAGATCAGTTTTTCCAAAACCTGGCCATCATCTGGGGAGCTTTCTAAAAATATGAATACCTGGGCCCTGGGATCTTCATTTTAAAATCTCCCTAAGTGTCCTTACTGCAGCTGGCCTACTACCAGTATTTAGGTCAGCATTTAGGAACCACTGGCATAAACAAATGTTTATTGTACACTTTCTGTGCGTTGTCTAGTTATTTTTCAACCGGTTCTTTCTTCTGATATGCTGGGTCTTGATTATTAGCAAATTTTAACCATGGTTTAAACTGCTTTACTTTTATTGAGGAGTAGTAATTCTATTTTCGTCACTCTTATCAGGCACAGCACTGGTTTTCATTCCAATCATGTGTTACAACTAAAACTGTTTTTAGCCTATTGTTTTTTGTTTTTTAACAAAGACTATATTATCACTACTTCTTAATCAATATCAGAAGTATTGTCTGGTGGTTCAATATGCTATCGTTTTGTGGCCAGTATTTTGTGGACATGTTATTATCACAGACTCTTTAAAAGTTTCACAGAATTAAAGATCAGGTGGAAAGTCCATTTTCTCTGTATTAAGAGGTTTGTATGTGGGAGAGAATGGTTTTGTCCGATGTCAATTGCTGAGGTTTGGAATTGTGGATTCCTCTGGAGTATGTACAGTATCTGAATTCCTTTACTAGTCCCACAAAAGCTGCACACTGCCAACTTTTCTGACTTTAGAGCTCTAAATTAAGGCCAGTTCCTTTGCTCATCCCACAAACTCTTTCATGTTCCCTAACCGCAGCCTGAGAAAGGCGCCTTGGTTTCAACAGCAGCAGACCAGCATATGTTTACTTAATTCCTAAGACATGATGACAGTGGTCTCTGTGCCACTAAAAGCTTTTCTCTTTATTATTTTCGGTTGAAGCTGATTTCCAAGCTTTCCTTGCATGTCACGTGTGTTTTGCAGTGCCTTCAGTGCTGCCCATGAAGAGCAATGGAAGTTAAAGGAGCAACAGCTGAAAGTACAGATTGCTCAGCTCGAGACTGCCTTGAAGTCTGACTTAACAGACAAAACTGAAATCCTTGACAGATTAAAAACTGAAAGAGGTACATTTGAAATAACCACTGCCTTACTCATTTCAGACATCTAATGTTTCTTCATTGAATCAGTCAGTGCTTACTCTGGTGCCTACTGTTTGCCAGTATCCCTGCGATGTATGAGGGACAGACACAGTCATCCACTCTCATGAATTCTGTGGTTGCTCAAAATTTCTCTTACTCAGCCTAGTGTATATGCCAAAAGAATTGCTTTTTCTCAGTAAGCTATTCTTATTTAGGTTGTTTTTAATTGTTCAATTTTCCTAAATTCTGAGCCTTTCTTTACTCAACAGTTGACAAGTATTTATTGAGCACCAGTTAGTGCTAGGTACTGTTATAATTTCTGGGGATACAGCAATGAATAGAAACAAAAGTCTTTCCCTCATGAAATATAAATTTAATAGGGAGAAACTAACAACAATTAAATAAATGTGTAATATGTGAGGTGGTGGCAAGTGTAATGGCACAAAAACTAGTGTAAGATGACAGAGAGTGGCAGAAATAGTAGCTTGCCATTTCTGAGAGTTCGAATAGGGAAAATCTCTGATGAGATGTCTAATTCTACTCTGTGACAGTGACCTTAAATACCAGGAAGCTTTGTGCCCCATGCTAAAATAATAATCACTAATAAGTTTCAGTATAAGTAACAGATCTCATAGAATTAAAAGAATTATAATTAAAGAAGTCTGAATTTTACTGTGTTACACACACATAGATATACACACAAATGCACAACAGAGGAAATGAATTATTTGCTTTAAGTGTTGTTATCTGTTTGCTCATGCCCTAGATAAACCGAGTCATGTGCTAAGAAGGTTGCTGCTTTTGAACACTTGCAATTCAGTTGCATGAGAATGTTTAAAAGTTTAATACACTCACTAAAAAACAGTTACGTTTCTAGTTAGTATTCTTATGTTTTTATTTAGACCACAATGCCATATTTCACTGACTATAAGGAACATTATCTTTTCATATTTTAACATCTCTAATATTGAGTTGCATCTTATAAGTGATGGCATTTTTAAATTTCAGTGTGACTTTTTTTTCACATTTTAGCAAGTCTGAAATTGGAACACATCTTATAATCAATGGAGTCTTAATTTCAATGAAACACTCTAGGGCAATGTTTATTCACGAAGTGACTACATTTGATGATAGATTTTTTTTTATGACTTTTTCTCTAGAAGACCGTGAGTGGAATAAAATGGTAATGACAGGTTTTCTGACCTGGTGGATTTTTTTTAAGTTTTCATGTCAAAAATACATACAGTTCCTGATTTTAACGTGCAGTATCAAATACCTAACAGAGTGCTTTGCCTTAGTAATTGCTCGATAAATTATTGTTTAGGTAAAAATGAGGAAGTGCTCTATGTTCCCTCTCTCTTTTCCAAGAGCAGATAAATTGCCCATTCTTAAAGGGAAAGGAAATGAAATAAACCGTTTTTATTTCTGTGCTTTCTGTGTTTACTTAGATATCAAGAATTCTAAAGCTGTTATCTTTTGGATATCTGAACTGATCTTTGCAAAGAAGCTTTTCTTAAGGGGGGTAGAATCTTAGTATTTTTGTTAGACCTGTTTATTGTCGTTGAATTAATTCTGAGGGTTCTTACTAAGTATTACAGTTCTAAAGTTATTTTAGTTTATCTAATTTATTCCTCATCTTTTTTACTGGCTTTTTTATTATTTGGGAATTTTTTAAATAATAAACATAACTCATGTACATTATGAAAAAGTCCAGTATGTAAATTAGAAAAATCAATCCCACAACCCACAAAATATTAGCAAAATAATCACTACTAATATTTGATTTATGTCCTTTCAGAGTTATTTCTAAATGATAGATATAGTTTTATAATGTGCTTTTTTTGCTATATTGTAAAATCATTCCTTAATATAAATCTACATCAGAATCATTTATAATGGCCGTTACAGTTTTCCAGTGTGTGTATGTACCATGGATTATTTAACAATCTTGTATTGAATATTTAAATAGCTTCAGTTTTTTTAAGTATCATAAACAGTATCTTTCCACACAAATTTTTACACATTTATCCAATTATTTTCTAAAGAACAATGCTAGAACTGAATCTTTACTTTTAATGCAACTATTACTTTCCAGTCATTTTTGTTTGAATACCTCAGATTTACAAGTCTAAGGATTTAAGTTTTTGTTTCTTTGTGGGAATGTAACAGTGGGTTATAAGAAAAATATTACAGCCTTTAACCATTTCTTCCAAGGAAATAATACACAAAAAAACCAAAACTGTCTATTTTAGAAAATCTTTTAATATTTAGAAAGTTCCATTTTGTATTACAGATTTTGAAATTGTTTAATTTTACTTTGAAGTGTCTTCATACATTTACCTTCTCATGTATCAAGTGTTCTTTGCTAGAAGATGTTTCCCTGGCTTCTTGTAGTCATTCATCTAACTGGCAAATTATTTTTAGAGAATACTCACCTCTTTATTCAAGGTACAAATTAGTTTCAGATTGTGTGAATATGTGGGGGAAGGATATGTAAATGCAGTTTGCATTTGGTTAATGCTTAAATTAACTGCATGTGTTTAAGGGCTTGCTTTTGAAAGTTCCTTTCTATCTTTAGCTGAAATGCATAATTCAGCATAATGCGTATGGTTATATTGATCACAGCTGAAGATATTAGCACAAAGGCACTCTGAAAATTGTTTAGTTGAATTGTTCTCTGCACTCTGCTTATTAATGGTGTGCTGGAAGAACATAATTTTAAAAGAGTGAAATGTTATCTCATTTGAATAAAATGCTGTTTAGCTTAACCTGCTTTTTGTCAAATCATAAGGTAAGGAGGTTATTTTTCATCTTGTACAGAGTGCTTTGATTTTGCCTATTATAATTCAGCAAGTATATTTCCTCTTTGAACTATAGCATTTCAGTACTTTTTAAAGACCCAGGAGTTATGTCCCAAATAAACAGTTTGAGAAAGGAAAAATGTGGTGGATAATTCTAAATAAAATTCAGTAGAAGGTAAGTTACAGGTACTCAGTAATGTCTTCTCCCACCAAGTTACTTTTCCACTAATAATGCCCTTGTTTAAAAAATATCAGTGAATGGAGATATTGTTGTTGAAACAGAAATTAGGAAAGGCTGGAAACATTTAAATAAATAAGTTTATTTCTACCTAATAACATATAGGAACCCTGCTCTGAAAAAGTGAAAGAAAAGGAAAACTAGAACATAGAAGTAATAATCAAAATACAGTGTGTCTGGATAAAGATGGAACAGTCATGTCCTTTACACTTTAGCTCACCCTTAGAAACCCTAAAATGTTTTGCTGGCCAGAGAATAAAATTATATTATCCTCAGTACCTTTGTTTTTACATACTTCGGACTATATTTGCCTTCTTTTTGTTACCTAACCATTCTATCTAGATGTTGTTTTAATTTAATCAACATACAGAGTCCCAATTACTTACTCTATTCTCTAACAAAAAAGTTTATCTCATATAAATCCATATTTATTATTCATCTGAATTTTTAGTTTAAAGACAAGTATTTAACCTATACCTTCAAAATTTTTAAGTATTGTTCACATTTGGATATTCTTTTCTTTTCTTTTTTTTTTTTTTTTTTTTTGAGATGGAGTCTTGTTTTGTTGCCCAGGCTAGAGTGTAGTGGTGCGATCTCGGCTCACCACAACCTCTGCCTCCCGGGTTCAAGCAATTCGTCTCCTGTCTCACCCTCCTGAGTAGCTGGCACTACAGGCGTGCGCCACCATGCCCAGCTAATTCTTGTATTTTTAGTAGAGATGGGGTTTCACTATGTTGACTAGGCTGGTCTTGAACTCCTGACCTCGTGATCCACCCACCTCTGCCTCCCAAAGTGCTGGGATTACAGGTGTGAGCCATCGCGCCCAGCCTGGATATTCTTTTCTTTAGTAAACTAGATATAAGCAATTTATACTCTAGGATAACCTTTTAATCTTCTATCAATAAGACAAAAGTGTTTATGCAGTATATTTAATTTTTTTTTTTTTTGAGATGGAGTCTCACTCTATCGCTCGGGCTGGAGTGCAGTGGCATGATATCGGCTCACAGCAACCTCTGCCTCCCGGGTTCAAACAATTCTCCTGCCTCAGCCTCCTGAGTAGCTGGGATTATGGGCACGTGCCACCATGCCCAGCTAATTTTTGTATTTTAGTAGAGATGGGGTTCACCATGTTGGTCAGGCTGGTCTCGAACTCCTGACCTCGGGATCCACCTGCCTCAGCCTCCCAAAGTGCTGGGATTACAGGCATGAGCCACTGCGCCAGCCTTGATATTAAAATGTCTCTGTATTGCCTAGGATCACAGGTTTTATTTTTTTATTTTTTTATTTTTTTACTTTTTAGACTGCCAAGAATTATATGACATTTAAAACATCCAAATTTATTCCTGTGTAATTTAACATTTTTATTTATATGTAGTATTTATAGCTTGAGAACACAATGCCTTATAAAAGTCAGAAACATATTTTTGTTTAAAATGCAGTCAGTATGCAAATGCATTTGTGCAAAGAATTCTTGGCAAATGTGTTCATTTTTTTAAGAAAAGGAAACAAAAATGTACAACATAAATTGAAGACTTAGGATAAACATAAATGGTTGAGAGCAGAATGAAATTGGTAGAGATACTTTAGATGACATGGCTTAGAGTTAGTCCACAGAGAGTCAACAAAGGTGGATACCTGAGTGCGACAGTGAGCCCTAGCAAAGAGTACACTTAAGAATGTGAGATTATCAAATACTGCGGATTTGTTCGCTAGCTATTATGCTTTTTTTAAAAAAAGCTAAACATGTTTAATGCAGGGAGTGAAAAATTAGTCTCTTTATGAATTTGCTGTCTTCTAAATTCTACTCTACCCTCCTGCTTGTGGGTCATAGCAACTGAGTACCTAGACAAGCATAACCATTATTCCATTTCTTAGCACTAGCTCCAAGTCCATTCCGACTGATTAGTAGCATGAAGTCAGTGAATAAAGAACACATATGAATTTATTTATTTTGGGGGGACAGGGTCTTGCTTTGTCGCCCAGGCTGGAGTACAGTGGCACAATCAGGACTCACTGCAGCCTCAACTCCCCAGGCTCAACTGATCCTCCCACCTCAGCCTCCCATGTAGATGGGACTACAAGCATGCCCAGCTAATTTTGTTTTGATTTTTTTTTTTAAGAGATGAGATCTCCCTGTGTTGCCCAGGCTTATCTCAAACTCCTGGACTTAAGAGATCCTCCTGCCTCAGCCTCCCAAAGTGCTGAGATTATAGGCATAAGCCACTGTGCCCAACCCGTATGAATTATTATTGATACCACCATGCATGGCTTAAGAATCCAGTCGTTCTAATGTAATAGACCTGTTGGAAGTATGGTTGACTAAATACAGATTCAGAATTTCCTTACTTTTTAATTTTTTTATTATGGATTTAGAGGGTACAAATGCACATGGGTATATTAGATAGTGGTGAAGTGTGGACTTTTAGTGTAACCATCACTCGAATAATGTACATTATACGCAATAGGTAATTTCTCATCCCTCACCCCCCTGCCATGTTCTGGAAATTACCTTGTTTTAATAAAAATACTGTATGCTAAGTTGGGAAAATAAAATTCAAAGATGTCAGTTAAAAAACTAAAAGACAATTTTTTTTTCACATGCTTTTCAGGACCCTTAATAAGTAAGTAAAAAATCATAGGTTTAGAAACACATTTTCTCAGGTATTTTAAATAAAGAATTCCTTTGAAGTCCCAGAGGCCCCAATTTCCTTATATTAATACTATGAACTTATGTCTTGGGTTTTTGATGAGCAAGTGAATCATATGGTAGACACATGATAGTGTTCATTTATTCCTCATTCCCCTGCTGTCTTTGTCGAGGTGCTAGCTCAGTTTCCTTTCTGACCAGAACAATACTAGATCAAGATTGGTGTGTAACAGGAATTAAAGTAATTTGAAATGTGTTCTTAAACCTGATTTTTACTTACCTTTCCAATTGTGTGGACTTTATTTTTAAGATCAAAATGAAAAACTCGTTCAAGAGAATAGAGAACTACAGTTACAGTATCTGGAACAAAAGCAACAACTTGATGAACTTAAAGAACGCATGAAATTGTACAACCAGGTGAATTATTTCCTTATTTAAGAAATAAAACTCAGAATTTTTATCTCAGTATTTTATGCATAGAGAAAGCACTATACTACAAAGCAAAAGAATACAGATACATTAATTACTCAGTTTATTAACTCATGCTATCAGGTAGTTTATGTTCCATAGGGACATTTTGAAGCGCTGGAATGTCTTGTAGACTTAGTTTGTTAGTTCATGGCATCAGTCAGTTTACGTTTCATGAGGATAATTTGAATACTTGGAATGTCTCTTGTATTTTCCATTCATAACTCATTGTGAGCTTTTACTTAACCTATTGCAGGAGAATGATATTAATGCTGATGAACTGAGTGAAGCTCTCCTACTTATAAAGGTAAGGTTCTGAACTTCATCATGATTTTCATGTCTGCATACAACTGTTTCAGCATAATGATGACCCTTATCTGTAACCCTTACATTTGGAGAATGAATTATTCTTGCATCTTCTGAAACTTAGTACGTCTTTTACAAATATATATGTAACATGTCAACACTACTAAGACTCAGGAAAGTGGTCAGGTGACATTTAGTTATAGCATATACATATTTCATAATGACATCAAAGTTTCATTAAACCAGACCTCAAAAACTCTCATTTAAAGCACTTTCTTTAATTATAACAAACATTTTACTTTTATCTACTTCACTATTTAACTCATCAACAATTTTCTGCCCTAAGAGACCTTGATGCACACCCTGTTAAGGAAAATATTGAATTATAAGTACCTCAGGAAGATAATTTTTAATTCTAGAATATTCTGTTATTTACAAGACACACAAACACTTCTTTCCTTTTAAGTAACTGTGTAGATTTTAATCAAATGAAGAAATAAAAATAAATGTACATGATTCTTTTATATGTCATAAAGTAACAAACTATTTTTTGATTTCTCTATAACTGTTCCAATTGTCTATCCAAATATTTGAATTTGATTAATAGGTAAATTTCATTTTATCCATCAGGAATGAAGCAGTCCTGATATATATATCAGGACTTCCTTTATCTGTTTTCAATTAATGAAATTGAAAATTGATGAATCAATGAATTGTTTATTGATACATCTATATTCATAAAATCACATCTTAGAAATTTTTGTTTCAGTCATAAAACATGTTTTTATTTTAGGCTCAAAAAGAACAAAAAAATGGAGACCTTTCCTTTTTAGTGAAAGTAGATAGTGAAATTAATAAAGATATAGAACGCTCTATGAGAGAGCTGCAAGCAACTCATGCAGAAACGGTGCAAGAGCTGGAAAAGACAAGAAACATGCTAATTATGCAACACAAAATTAATAAAGATTATCAGGTAATGTAATACACTAAATGGGGAGAGTAATTTTTCTATAATATTCTGCTGATGATTTATTTTCTAAATACCGTATGTTATCACCTGTTATCTATTAACATCTATTGTAATCTATTAACATATCACATCTCTGGAATGTAGCCTTATAACTAGGTACTTAGTTAGAATAAATAGTTTTAAAACAAATAATGTGGGGTTTTTTTTGGTTTGTTTTTTTTTTTTTTTTTTTTTGAGGCAGAGTTTTGCTCTTCTCACCCAGGCTGGAATGCAGTGGCGCGATCATGGCTCACTGCAACCTCCACCTCCCAGGTTCAAGTGATTCTCTTACCTCAGCCTCCCGAGTAGCTGAGATTACAGGTGCCACCACCACGCCCAGCTAATTTTTATATTTTTAGTAGAGACGTGGTTTCACCATGTTAGCCAGACTGGTCTCTTAACTCTGACCTCAAGTGATCCACCCACCTCGGCCTCCCAAAGTGCTGAGATTACAGGCCTGAGCCACCATGCCCTGCCACAAATAATGTTTTTAAAGTCCCTGATTTTAGGGAATGAGTAGTGGCAATGAAATCACCTTTGTTAGCTTTAGCACATTCTGCAAGTGAGTTATAGTTATCCTGAAGTCATGCCATAACTGTATTGTCTTAGCTTTTAACAAAATGAAAACACATCTCCATAAAAGGGAATCTGGAGTTTTATCTTTCTTCTGATTTGTGAATATTGCCAAGCATAATTTTCTAAAGTGTAAGCTATTTGAGGTCAGGAAACCATGGTTCATAGCTCCTACTATTTCCAGGATCTAGAAAATGCTTGAATCATAGTTGCTTTGAATAATGAAAATAGAACTAATCATAAATATTGGAACTTATTATCTCTTATTTTGTAGATGGAGGTTGAGGCAGTGACCCATAAGATGGAAAATTTGCAGCAAGATTATGAACTCAAAGTGGAACAGTATGTTCATCTTCTTGATAACAGGGCTGCACGTATCCATAAACTAGAAGGTACAACATACACGATTTTTTGGTCCACAGTAACTAGAGGAATGGATTTTATAACAGTTGATAATGTCATCCAAATCTGCACTTACAGTGTATTTTTGCTGTGTTTACCCCTAATTCATAGCTAGCTCACTGCAGCTTTGACCTCCTGGGTTCAAGCACTACTCCTAATTTTTAATTTTTTTGTAGAGCTTATGTTGCCCAGGCTCATCTCAAACTCCTGGGCTCTAATGGTCCTCCCGCCTCAGCCTCTCAGAGTATTGGGATTACAGGCGTGAGCCACTGCACCCGGCCTTGATTCTTTTCTACTCAGGAATTTTTAGTAATTCCCTACTGCTTTTTAAATTCAGTGTTGCAAGCAAGATTTCAAAGTACTTCATAAATTACTACAGTCTCAAATTTGCCACCACCTTTTAATTTCTCTTCTAAGCAACCTGTGCACCTCAGCCAAACAGGTCCTCCGCCTGCTGTTTGCAGATATGTCATGCTCAGGCCCACTGCCATGCCTTTTTTCTTGCTGTTTGCTCTGCCTAAACCTCCTTTCTACCATGATTCCAAGATACACACTTCCCTGCTTTGAAACCTAACACAATATTCACCTGTGCTAGGAAGCTGGTTCTAATTATTCCTAGCTATCTCTCTACTTGAAGTCCTTACAGTGATTTTTAGACTTTAGCAAGTAGGAAAATCACTTGAGGAACTCGTTTAAAATGTAGTTTCCTGGGCCCTACCCCTAGAGGTCCTGGGGCGCATCCTTTTTTATACTGTATTTAGAAGTAACTGCAAGCTATTCAGATGCAGGTGCAAGAAGACTACATGTTGAAAAAAACTAGCTCAGCACTTACCAACCCAGTTTTCTTCTCATGTACTCAAAAGCTGTATGTTTGGGGAGCATATAAGTGTTCTTCAGCTGTTGGAATTTTGCATATTCTCCATAACCACAATGTAAGTTCTACAGTGATAAGTACTTTGTCTCTCTTTCATGTCCATGTGCACTGCGTACCATACTTACTTCAGTGGTGTATGCCAGCAGTAATTTTACACTCTTAAAACTTACTGAGGTTCGAGAAGGCCTTTATTCGTGAGTTATACTTAATTGATATTTATCATAACAAATTAAAAGTGAAAGAAAGTTTAAATATTTTTAATTTGTTAAAATAATAATGAACTTATTGCATATTAACATAAGTTACAGTACTTATTTTTTTAAGTTATAGTTTCCAAAACAAAAAAGTACTTCAAGAAGAGGGACATTGTTTAAAATTTTTTAAATTTTTAACATTTCGCAAATCTTTTTAGAGACTGGCTTAATAGAAAACAGCTGGATTTTTATATCTGCTTCTGCCTTTAATCTGTTATGATATCACACATCATGTAACCTCCAAGAAACTCCATTATACACTTGTGAGAGGATAAAAATGAAAAGGGCAGATTACATTTTACCATTATTATAAAAATAGTTGTGACCTCACAGATCCCCAAAATGGTTTCAGAGACCATCAGTGGTTTCCAAACCACACTTTGAGAAACTCTGATCTGGGTAGAAGAGCTCAATAAATATCTTTATCTGACGAAGCAGGGTTTTCCAAAACTCAAGGAGCAATGTGTACCTTTTATTCCAAGTAGTACTCAATAAAAATTTGTTTAATGGAATTTTCTTGGTTAAAAGGGAGGTCACAGTGTTTGGGATTTTCATTCCTTTCAAGTCTTACTAAATTTTAACCATCATATTTTATCTGTCCTCTCAATTCATTGATTCACTCCATAAACATGATCAAGCCCCTAATGCATCCTAAGCAAAGTGCTGGGCAGGGAGAATACAAATAGGAAAAACCGAGGCACCACCCTCATGGAACTCCTAAGATGTTGAAGAGTAAATAAATGCTTATGTTTTACTATGAAGAGTGTAAAGCTAAGAAAATCTAAAAGTATCAAGGAAACATTGAGGAGAGAATGCCTGTTTCTACCTCAAGATTCAGGGAAGACTTCACACAGTAGGTATGGAGTCTTTAAAGATGACAGAATTCACTACTAAGTAAAAATAATATAAGGCATTCCAGGCAGTAAGCAAAGCAGGGAAAGATGCCCTAAATATGAAGTATTGCGGTACATTTGAGAAACTGCACCGTAGATCTATCCAATTGGAATTCAGGAAAGTCAAAAAAGGAGGAGAACCTGGAGATAAAGCTATAAGGAACAAAATTGTGAAGGCCCTGTTTTCACCCTGATTGATGAGGTAGAACCTTATTAACCTGAAGAACCACAGAGGGATTTTAAAGTAGGGAGTGATACACTCGGAATTGCATTTTGGAGATTATGCTACAGGTATTGAGGAGAAAGAGGAAGATTTGAAGGAAGGAAGCATTTTGAGTTCCATAATAATCTAGGTAGTAAGCTGAAAATATAAAATTAGGTACAGTGGAAATAGAACAAGAACAAATGTGTTGAAGAGTTAGGAAACAGTATTGAATAGTAGTGACCCTATAGATGTGAGGCAAATAAAAGAAAAAGAGTTGCTGTTTTATGATAGTCTCAAAAAAAGAAAACGGGGAATCGAGGCTGACTCTCTGAGATCTAGCTTGGGCAACTGGATGAATGAATGAATCATCACTTGAGATTTAAAGTACAGAAATAGCTAGAAGACAATATGGGCTAGGCACTGTGGCTCAAGCCTCTAATCCCAGCACTTTGGGAGGCTGAGGCAGATGGATTACTTGAGGCTAGGAGTTGAAGACCAGCATGGCCAACATGGCGAAACCCCATCTCTACTAAAAGTATTTAAAAAATTAGCCGAGTGTGGTGGCAGGTGCCTATAATCCCAGCTGCTCGGGAGGCTGAGGCAGGAGAATCGTTTGAACCTGGGAGGCAGAGGTTGCAGTGAGCCGAGATTCCGCCACTGCACTCCAGCCTGGGTGACAGAGTGAGAATCTGTCTCAAAACAAACAAAAAAACAAGACAGTATGATATATTCTGTTTTGAATATGTTGTGTGGGATATCTAGATAGGTAGAGGGTTAAACAAAACATTAGAAATATAGGAATGGAGTTGAGAAGATAAATATGAATTTAAAATAGTAATATGGAAGCCTTTAGCATATTAATAATGACAAAAGTCATAAAAGTTGATGAGATCACTCATGAGAATATGTAGACTAAGAAAATAATTAAAAACAGAAGCCCAGAAAACTAGCAGAGGAAGAGAAATCCCAAAAGAATGAGAAGGAGGATAGGAGGAGAAGCAGAGGAGATGACGACATGGAAGCCCAGGTTAGACAGAGTTCACTAATGGGAGATTGTCATCAGTGTCAAATGTAGTAAAGAAATCAAGTAATACAAGGATCAGCATTCATTGCATCTAGCAATTAATTGATTATTGGTGGCTTTTTCTGGAGCAGTTTCACAGAAAAGCAAGGCAGATATTCACGTTGGTGATATTTGGTTGGCCTATGTATATAACGGTGAAACCATCATCATGATCGGGATAATAAACTTATCCATCACCCCACAAAGAAGAAAAGTATAAATCTTAATAAGTTAAAGGAAAGGAGGTGGCAGAAAGAGAGACTGACTTTATAGTAAAGAAGACAATGGGTGGAGCAGAGACAGGGAAGCAGGTGAAATCCAGGTAGTTACCTCAGCTGTTCATTAAGAGGGCTTTTTTTCTTTTGATATTTTTCTCCCCTTTTTCCTGGCTTAGGCTATATTAAAACTGAAGTTGCAATTTTCTTGCCGCCTAATAAGTGATGTCAAAACAGAAATGATAAATTTTTGTACGATAAAGTATTATTTACAGAAAAACAGTGTAGTCATAGAATTTAAAATAGAGACTGTTCACCAGAAGTACTCATTCTTACCACTTCAAAAGCCAGTTTTCATTTTCTTATGTCAATATTTTGAAATCTTTAAACTGTGTGTCTTCTCTTGCAGCCCAATTAAAGGATATTGCCTATGGCACCAAGCAGTACAAATTTAAACCAGAAATCATGCCAGATGACTCTGTTGATGAATTTGATGAAACCATCCACTTAGAACGAGGCGAAAATCTATTTGAAATCCATATCAACAAAGTAACCTTTTCTTCTGAAGTTTTACAGGCATCTGGAGATAAAGAGCCTGTCACTTTCTGTACCTATGCTTTCTATGATTTTGAACTACAGACAACTCCCGTAGTGCGAGGCCTTCATCCCGAATATAACTTCACTTCTCAATATCTTGTTCATGTTAATGACTTATTTTTGCAATATATTCAGAAGAATACTATCACCCTTGAGGTCCACCAAGCTTATAGCACAGAATATGAAACAATTGCAGCATGTCAATTAAAATTTCATGAAATTCTTGAAAAAAGCGGCCGAATATTTTGTACAGCAAGTTTGGTTGGTAAGTACAATGTATAAGCTTTGGGTGTTTGAATTACTAATTTGGTTTATATATCGTTATGGTACTCTACATTACTATCTTTTCTTGTATATTAAAGGTGCCTTTAGAGCAAGGACAACGTTCTTTACCCACAGTTAATTGGACTATCTTAAACGTCACTGATGCCGAGCACAGTGGCTCACTCCTTTAATCCCAGCACTTTGGGAGGGCGAGACAGGTGAATCACTTGAGGCCAGGAGTTCAAGACCAGCCTGACAAATACAGCAAAACCCCGTCTCTAGTAAAAATACAAAAATTAGCCAGATATGGTGGTGCATGCCTGTAATCCCAGCAACTTGGGAGGCTGAGGCAGAATTGCTTGAACCTGAGAGGCATTGGTTGCAGTGAGCTGAGATGGCGCCACTGCACTCCAGCCTGGATAACAAGAGCGAAACTCCATCTCAAAAAAAAAAATGTCATTGTTGATGTCAGTACAATGACTATTAATTTTTTAAAACTTTTAACTTCAGATGTTTCTCGTATTGATACTCTGTTTGGCTAAATTATGTAATTTATTTATAAATAATTTATGTATTGAACTGTGGTTTAAGTTCATAATAATAGTTTAAATTATTTATAGTTTAATAGTTATAACTATTATAAATAATAATATAAGCTATTTATAAAATTATTAATTTTTTAAGACCTTAAGTTATCACTGTTAGTAGGCACTGGGAATACGGTGGTCAGTGGTAAATAAGACAGAGAAAACTACCCCCTGTAGCTTACCTTCTAGAGAGGAATACAGGCAATACAGAACAGTTAAGCAGAGCAAGAGGCTAAAGGGAGAAATGTCAGGTTGCAAATTCAGGTAAGGGCTTCTCTGAGGGAGTAGCATTGGTAAAGAATGAAGATCCATGCCAGGATCCAGGGAAAGGATGTTTCAGGCAGAGGCAATAGCAAGTGCAAAAACCTGAGGGAGGAGCAAGCCTGACGGTGGGAGGAACAGCAGGAAGCCCAGTGGCTGCAGCAAAGGGGGGATTCAAGGATAGGCAGGGCCAGATCATATTGCAGAGCCTTGTAGGTCAGAGTGAGGAGTTTGGATTTTCTGGGCTTTTAGAAAAATCACCCTGAGTGCTCTGGAAAGAATAGTCTGAAGCAAGCAAGAGGGAAAATAGGACCATTCTCAGGCTATTGCACTGATCAAGGAAAGACGATGGTGGCTTGGATTAAGATGGTAATGAAAGTGGCGATAAAAAGTAGTCATATTCAGTACATATTTTATTAACTTCTCCTTCAAGATTTGCTTATCAGTTGAATGTGTGATAATGAGGGAAATGGATGAAGTAAGAATTTCTGGCATCAGCAGCTAGAAGGATGGTGATGCCATTTACTGAGATAGGGAAAACTGGGAAAGGAGCACATCTGATAAAGAAAATCAAGAATTCTGTTTGGACAAGTTAAGATTGACCCACCTATTAGACATCCAAGTGGTGATGTCAGGCTGGTGGCTGGACACATCAATCTGAAAGTAAGAGACAGAGATATAAAAGTGGGAGTTGTTAGCATATAGAATATATTTTAAGCCATGAGCATAGATAAAATCACATAGAGAGTGAATGTAAATAAAGGAAAGAAGGTGGCCAAGGACCAAGCCTTGGGAAACTCCAAAATTAAGGCTTCAGGAAGAGGAGGAAAAGCCAGCAAAAGAAACTGAGGATTGGCCAGTGATGTAGGAGGAAAACGAGTCTGTGGTACCCCAGGGACCAAGTGAAGAAAGTATTTGAAGAAGCAAGGAGGGTGACTTAGGGTCTTAGGATGGATTTTATTTTATTAATTGAGTGATTGATTGCATAGGTAGTATATTCACATGACTCAAAAATCAAAAAGACATCAATGTCTACCCCCCTCCCCTTTTCCTTAGCCACCCTGGGTCCCCTCACCAAAGGCTGCAGATTCTTTCAAAGATTTTTGTTTGGGGTGTTTTTTCATTAAGCCAGGGTCTCACTCTGTTGCCCAGGCTGGTCTCGAGCTCGTGGACTCAAGCAGTGCCCCCACTTCAGTCTCCGAAAGTGCTGGGATTACAGGCATGAGCCTGTAAAGAAAGATCTTTTATGCATATACAAGCACATATATATTACATTAATATTATTCTTTTAGGACTTATTTTTAAATGATGACTTCTGTCATAGTGTGTCTTGTGCTGCTGTAACAGAATACCTAAGTCCAGTATCAAGGTGTTCACATCTGGTAAGGGCCTTCTTGCTGCAACATGGCAGAAGGTTAGAGGGTGGGAGCGAGCAAGAAGGGGTCAATCTCAGCCTTTTATAATGGCACCAATCCTACCCATGAGGGTGGATCCCTCATGGCCTCATCACCTCTTAAAGGTCCTACTCGTAATACTCTTAACAATGATAATTAAATTTCAGCATGAGTCTTCGAGGGTACAAACATTCAAACTATAGCAGGCAGATAGTAAGTCACATTTGTATGCTGATGAGAATGATTCATTAGCAGGGAAAAAATTGATAAAGTAGGAGAGAGTAGGGGTAATATTTGTAATAATCTGGTGTGTTCAGAAAAGTTTGTGTATAGAATATTCTCTATTTGACAAATATTAAGTAGCCTTTATATACTAGTCCCTCTAGTAGGAGTATATTGGTGGAAATTATGGCCCTTGCTCTCAAGAAACTTACGGTGTATTAGAGAAATAGGCTGGTGAACAGACGGGCCAAAGCAGTCAGTGCCCTAACAAGGACATACAACGTCCATGAAGGAGGCACAGGGCTCTACTCTCCTGGGAGCCACACAGAAAGTCTTCCCCATGGAAGAGAGATGAAGAGCTGCCTGAGTTGAGAGGAGTACTGAGGGTGTGTAGGGCAAACATCGTGCAAGGGTGTACTGCATGGGACATGTATTTGGCATAGCTATGACATTTTCCCTTATGCTTGTGAGATAGTCTAGAAATGGGAAGGTGCCAAAGATGTCTTGAAACTTGAATTAGAATGTGGAATGTCATATTTATAATTTTGAGGTTTCGTATTGTAAATGTCAGACAACATTGAGTGCAAGTTGTTTAAAAAAAGTATTATACTATAGCATCAAAAAGAATCCGTGGAGTATTTGATTCAATGTTTAGATTTTTAAAATATATTTCAGAAGGAATGAAATAGTACAAATTGGAATATCTCAAACATACTTTGATGTAGTTCTTTAATAATATTTAATATACAATGAAACTCATACTTCAGAAGTAACTATTTTCTTCATCTTTTATTTGCCCATCTCACATCATTTGTGCAAGTCATATTATTTTACTCAGCATAAAATGTATAGTTTTAATGCATAACACCATTGATGTATTTTTACTGCTATATATTTTAATGTATGAAACTATTTTAACCTTGGGTTATGCATTGATTTGTAGGAACAAAAGGAGACATCCCAAATTTTGGCACAGTGGAATACTGGTTCCGATTAAGAGTTCCCATGGATCAAGCAATTCGACTTTATCGAGAAAGGGCAAAGGCTTTGGGATATATAACATCAAATTTTAAGGGGCCAGAGCATATGCAGTCGGTAAGCTCATTTCGCTTTAAGACCCTTTTACAACATAGAAATTTTATAATATTTATTTATGTGTCGTGCTTTAAACTAAAATCATTTTCTTTCACAGCCATCAAGTGGCTTTTTTTAACTTTTATTTTGAAGTAATCATATACTCACAGGAAGTGGTAAAAATAGTACAAAGAGATGCCCTGTAACCTTCACCCAATTTCTCCTAATTGTAACATCTTGCATAACCATAGTATAATTTCAAAATCGGGACAATACTATTAATTAGGCTACATACCTTACTCAGATTTCATCAGTTTTTACATGCACTCGTGTGTGTGTGTGTGTGCACGTATGTGTGCAGTTATTCTTTGCAGCTTTATCACATGTATAGATTCATATAACTACCACCACAACCAAAATACAGAGCTGTTCCATCAACACAAAGAAACTCCCCTGTGCTACTCAGGACACTTTTGAAAAATTAATCATCATAATACTGCTGTCACACATCAAAAGATTTTGTTAAAAATTTCTACTGTTAAGGAAATAAACAGCCATTATTGGAGTATCAGTTAGTGTGCTTCCAAATTATTTCCTCATGTTAGGTTTCTGAAGTGCAAAGTAGAATAAAAAATTAATATTCTCTTCTGGGAACTTGGAATTTAAATGCAATTCCTCAGGGCGGCATTTCCCAAACAATGTTTCATGGAGTCTTAATGACCATATTTTCATATTAGTTCCATGATCCAATAAATGCAGAAGACCTTGAATTGAGCAAGGTTAAATAGGATTCTTTACTTTAGGAGTTCTCATATATAATATGAATCTTTTTTTTTTTGAGACGGAGTCTTGCTCTGTCGCCCAGGCTGGAGTGCAGTGGCGTGATCTCTGCTCACTGCAAGCTCCGCCTCCCGGGTTCATGCATTCTCCTGCCTCAGCCTCCCGAGTAGCTGAGGCTACAGGCACCTGCCACTACGGCAGGCTAATTTTTTGTATTTTTAGTAGAGACAGGGTTTCACTGTATTAACCAGGATGGTCTCGATCTCCTGACCTCGTGATCCACCCGCCTCGGCCTTCCGAAGTGCTGGGATTACAGGCATGAGCCACCGCAGCCTGTAACATGAATTTTAATAGGCAATGTAAAGTATGCACTCACATTGAGTAACAGAGGGATAAGATATAGTAGAAACATTTGGTATGTCTGTTCAAGTCATAATTATCTTACCTCTTTTTTTATGTGGAACTCCTTCACCTCCAATCCATGGAGCTGGGCTCCCAGTGGCCAGGTTTGTGTTAGTAGATCCCATTTTCTTTCACTCCCCACCCTATTATAACTAATGATTTGGGAATACCCACTCGACCCCAGTTGAGCCAATCAGATTCTGCCCTCTGAGATCAGGAGAAAGCAAGACATATCTGGAACACGTAAAATTGGGGACTGTAGGCAGCCATCATCTACCATGTTAAACAGCGAAGGTAGCACAATGGGTCTGAAGAAAGAGAGTAATGAACAAACATACAGAAAAAAATGGAGATCAGATGGAGAGGACATTCTGCTGGTTTCTAGGCCACTGCCTTCTGAAGGCCCAACCACGTTTCTACTATGTATTCCATGAAATATGCCTGTAACCTTAAAGTCCCTTTTTTGTTGTTTTTGCTAGATAGAATTAGTTGCTATGACTTTCAGGTAAAGAAGCGTGACTAATATCACACTGATTTCCAAACTTAAGAAAGAGTGCACCTGCTTCCAGAGACCATCTTTCTGGCCAGTATTCCTTACAACACACTTTGAGAAATGCTGTTACGGAGATGGGAGTTAGAAATAAGGAGACCACATTGTTTGGTTTTGTAGTTTAAAGCTTTTTAGACTCCCAGATTCTGACTTGAATAAGTTGTTTCCTGGTGGAATTTCAGCTCTGGTGCGTAGATTGAAGGGGAGAAGTGGAGGTACTTTTTCAGTCATTCCTCTCAGCCTTCTATTGCTGAGGGCAAACTAGCCCTGGGAAAGCATTATTGTGATTCATTTCTTAGGTTTCTCCTGTCCACACACCAGATTTGTCCACTAAGGAGATTATGACGACAGCTTTATTTTTTCCTCCTCCAATAAACTTCTCATGGAGTCAGGGTCCCAGATGTTCAATCCAGATTCAGAAATGCAGAGGGATGCCTTTGTGGAAGGTAGAGACTCCAGCACTAAGCCAAAGCACAGAAACACTAGCATTTTCTTTGTTCCAGATCACATCAGCCATGGAAGATTTAACAGTCAGCACAATACTTTTCTAAAATATCTGTGTGCCGTCCATCTCAGTAAGAGTTCCAAAGGAACCATAGAGTAGTTTCTGACTCTACCTAATAACTCCTTTTGTTCATCTCTCTCCTGAAGTATCCTCCCAGTCCTAGCTCTTTTTCTCTTCAAGGTTTATCTCTGACTCTGTTCTCATTTTCTCATAACAGTTAGACTTTGTTATACTGGCTAATTTGGCCTCAGGTATCTGCTTCCTCAAATCCCAACGGTTTAGGATGAGGGCCAACCCAAATATAATAGAATCATTACTCTGGGTGGGCGGGTGAATGTCTTTTAGTTAGGACATTCGTCTGTGGACCCATTGCTCACTGTAGTCTTTAGTTATCTAACAGAATCGAGGAACATCAGATTAACATTTGTCTTGGTTTTATTTGATTTTAGCACCAATCTCTACATGTATGCTCAGTCTCCAAGGTTTATTGCTAATAACAGGATCATCTATTCACACATGTTCTAGGGAGTATTGATTTTCCATTAGAATAAAAGTTTATTTTACCGAGAAATTATGAAGTGAAAATACACAGCTTTTGTCATTGACAAAATTATCTTATTTGGGGCTTGGCAGCTGCTGTTCATCTTTTAACCGTATTATTTCCATAATATAAATATGTATGTTTTTCCAGTTAAGTCAGCAAGCACCCAAAACTGCTCAGCTCAGTTCTACAGATTCCACAGATGGCAACTTAAATGAACTTCGCATTACCATAAGATGTTGCAACCACCTGCAGTCCCGAGCAAGCCACCTGCAGCCACACCCATATGTTGTGTACAAGTTTTTTGATTTTGCAGACCATGATACAGCTATCATTCCCAGTAGCAATGATCCACAGTTTGATGATCATATGTATTTCCCAGTGCCAATGAATATGGATTTGGATCGATACCTTAAGTCAGAGTCTCTGAGTTTTTATGTTTTTGATGATAATGATACCCAGGAGAATATTTACATAGGAAAAGTCAGTGTGCCTCTGATTTCGTTGGCACATGACAGGTGTATCTCAGGTAAGCCTATGTTCTTGAATCTATAAAATTGTAAAAACAAAACAAAATTATACCTTAGTGTTATGGATATGATTTGTTTATAACTAATCATCCTAACCTCTTCTCAGTCTTTAAACTTTAGGCCTATATTACTATATTTTAAAAATTATTTCCTTACTAGTTGCTCTATGTGCATCTTATCCCAGTCTACTTAAAATTAATACTAACTTAATGGAATTAAATACTGAAAGTATTTAATTAAATATTTAATTCAATTAAAATATAGAAAATCTAATATAATTTCATTCTCTCATCTCCTTTTTATAATTATTATCATATATATGTATATAGTATGCCTCTCTATGTATTATATACCAACAATACAGTGTTGCAATCATTGCTTTATAAAATCTTATATTCTTTAAAGAAGTTAAGAGAAGTAAGAGAAGGGAGAAAAGATATAATTATAGAAGACTTTGATATTTACCTACATATTTGCATTTTTGGTATTCTTTATTTCTTCCTGTAGATTTGAGTTACTGTCTGCTATCAGTTTCTTATTCCAATATAGCTCCATTTCATTCTCCTCCTTTGTGCTATCACCATATATATTTTGTCTTCCTATGTTATGAGCCCAACAATACAATTATTGTTGTATGCAGTTATCTTTTAAATCAGTTAAGAGGAGAAAAGATAAAATGTATATTTATACTGTGTTTTGTAATTACCTATGTAATTACCTTTATTGTTCTCTATTCCTTTGTGTGGATTTGAGTTACCATTTGGTGTCTCTTTCCTTCAGCCTGAAGAACTTCCTGTGATATGTCTTGTAAGTTAGGTCTACTGGCAGTGAATTCTCTCAATCTGGGAGGATTCTGTTATCTGGGAATGTTTTTATTTTGATTTTGTTTTTTGAAGGATAGCCTTGCTGTATATAATATTTTTGGTCAACAGTTTAGTTTAGTTCTTAACTTTCTGCACTTTGAGTACATCAGACCACTTCTGGCATCCATTGTTTCAGATAACAAATCAGTTGTTAATTTTACTGTGGTTCTCTCATACTTGATGTTGTTTTCCAGGTTTTTCTATTTGTTTTGGCTTTCAACAGTTCTACTGATGTGTCTAAATGTGGATCCTTTTGCATTTATCCTACTTAGAATTTATTGAGCTTCCTGTCTGTAGTGTAATGTTATGCACCACATTTGGGGAGTTTACTGCCATTATTTTTTCAGTTACTTTTTCTCCTCTTTTTTTCTTCTCCTTCTTGAACTTCCAGTACATGTACCATATGTTGGTATGTTTGATGGTTTCCCCACAGGTCTCTGAGGCTCTATTCATTTTTGTTCATTTTTCCTCCCATTCTTCAGATTGAATAATCTGTTCTAATCAACCTGCAAGTCCATTAATTCTTTCTTCTACCAGTTCAGATTTCCTGCTGAACCCTCTATTGAATTTTTTCATTGCAGTAATTATACTTTTCAACTCCAGAATTAGGAGTCTCGCTATGTTGCCCAGGCTGGACTTCAACTCCTAGGCTCAAGCGATCCTCCTGCCTCAGCCTCCTGAGCTGCTAAAACTACAGGCACATGCTACCACACCCAAACATTATAATCTCTTACTATATTCCCTATTTGATAAAACATTATCATTATACTTTCCTTTTAATTCTTTAAACACACTTTCTTTCAGTTCTTTGACATATGGATAATAGCTGCTTTGAGATCTTTGCCAAGTCTAACATGTGGTCATCCTAAAAAAATGTCTATTGATGGTTTTTTTGCTGTGTATGCAGTACATTTTCCTGTTACTTTGCATGTCTCATAAGTATTTTGTTGAAAACTGGACATTTTTGGATAATATATTGTAACGTCATTTCCTAGGTGGTTATTGTTGCTATTTTTGTTTGGCGACTTGCCTGGACTATTTCTGTAGAATCTGTTTCCTCTGCTGTGTATAGCCACTGATGTTTCAGCTAAGTTTTGTTTCTTTTTTCCTTTTTGTTTCAGTTTTAACCATAGGTCAGCATAGCTTAGTGGTCAGTCAGTGATTGTTCAAAGGTGTGCTTAAACACCTTGAGCCAGTAGGTTTCCACCTTTCGCCTATGGGTCAGTGTGTGGCATGGAGGATGCATTCAAATCAAAGTTCAGTCTACAAGCCTGCCTCAGCTTTTACTTTCCGAATTGACTAGACCTCTCATTCAACCAGGGACAGATAGCTTACCAGGGTCCTCTTTGATTTCTCCTGAGCATTTACACAGCTTTGTGTATGCCCATAGCCTTCCACACCACATCATGAGCTATAAATAGGATCTTGTCAAGGCCCACGTCTTTTTTTTTTTTTTCTTTTTTTTTTAGATGGAGTCTTGCTCTGTCGCGCAGGCTGGAGTGCAGTGGTGCCACCTGGGCTCACGGCAACCTCCTCTTCCCACGTTCTAGCAATTCTGCTGCCTCAGCCTCCCAAGTAGCTGGGATTACAGGCACCCACCACCACACCTGGCTAATTTTTGTATTTTTAGTAGAGACAAGGTTTCACTACCATGTTGGCCAGGCTGGTCTCAAACTCATGACCTCAAGTGATCCACCTGCCGCAGCTCCCAAAGTGCTGGGATTACAAGAGTAAGCCACAGCACCCAGCCAATGCCCTCTTTTGATATCTTATTCCTTGGATCTCCCTTTTAAATTGTTGGCTGGCCTTCTGGTGTTTTGGCTTGCCCCAACCAGTACTGAGACCTCAGGCTGTCTGTGATGTTGACCTTCTCTGATCGTTTGCCATTGAGGTTGCTGTTGTTTTTAACAATGCTTCTGGGCATGAAATTATCTATATTTTCTTCCACATATAGTCAGCACCCTACAACAGAGGCTGCCAGTCCTCTTAGCCTATCCTAGCCTGGCAGAACTTCTCCAAAATGGGAGTAGGGGAGAAAGGGTAGGATGAGAGCAGTCCCACAGATTCATACTGTTCTTACTGAGGTGCAGTTGATTTTCTTGAGTAAATGCTTCTCGATTTATCCAGTATCTTTGATCAGTTTCCAGACTCCTTAAATGGTTGTTTCTGACCATTTTGTCCAGTTTTATCATTTTTTTGAGAAGATTTGCTGAGCTTTTTCCTTAGCCATTCTGGAAGTCTTGCTATGCCTATAAAAGTTTATCACCTCATGTTCTACTTATATCCTTTTATCCTACCCAAAGTCTAGAATCTGGGAGGTTTTTTTTTTTTCCAGCCAGCCATTAAAAGGAGTATCAACACTTGAGAGCAAAGTAAAGGATACTCTTAAGCAAAAGCTAACGCTTGAAATTTAGGTTTAAGCCGGTGCCTGTAGTCCCAGCTGACTCTGGAGGCTGAGTAGGCGGATGGCTTGAGGCCAGGAGTTCAAGGTGGCCAATGTGCTATGATCGCATCTGTGTATAATCACTGCACTCCAGCCTGGGCAACATAGTGAGACCCTGTCTATTAAAAAAAATATAAAAAATATGTAGAGATTTTTTTTAAGTCAGAGATTTTTTTCATACCCCAAAATCCAGTGCAACTATTAAAATTTGAGACTCAATATAACAGATTCAAGTTTCTTTTGTTACTGCTATTTGTTGTAGATGGTCTGTTTATTTTATGGGCTTTTTCTGTGCTACTATTAATTTGGAGTGATTTAACAAATCCCAACAAAATATATTTAAAATTATAATAGAATTAGATGGTAACATAAAGATTCCTTTAGATGTGTAAATTATTTGAAATTTTAAAGTATTAATATATTTTTCTTTAGAGACAAGCCACCAGCGTTACAAAAACTTTCAAGTCAAAATGGAGGATACTTGAGCCTTCACGAAGGAAGGCTGAGAATTCTGAATGTCTGAATTTAATTTCAGTGAATTAAGTTATTTATAAATTAATTTTCTCATCTTTGAATTGGTATTATCTTTGAGGCCTTAACTTCTGAAGGAAGTCTACTTGAGAGATGAACCTGTCATAGACCATTTTGTCTTTATTTTACTCTCTAAGCCATCTGAATTCTGAGTGAAAGCCAAAATTATTTTTAAAGTAGGGGGTACAACCACCTGGCTAGTTCAGTCGGTAGAGCATGAGTCTCAAAGTAGGGAGTAGTTGTTTGTTCTTTTAATTCTTACAGTAATAAAACTTCATTCTAGCATTAATTAAAATTGTTGTAATTTGACAGGAATATTTGAGTTAACAGACCATCAAAAGCATCCTGCTGGCACCATCCATGTTATATTGAAATGGAAATTTGCTTACCTTCCACCAAGTGGATCAATAACAACTGAAGACTTAGGAAATTTCATTCACAGAGAAGAGCCACAAGTTGTTCAAGGACTTCCTCCAGCATCCTCTGTTAGCACACTAGTTGCAGTGAGTATCAGTGACTTTTAATTTTTTTACAAGTATAAAATTTTGAATATAAAGCTTAAGAACTAAGCTGCCACCCCCACCAAAAAAAATAATAATAATAATAGCTAAAGTCTTATCTGAAATCTAATGGTCATCATACTCAGTCTGAAATATTGGTTGGTTTGTCTTAGGCACCAAGACCTAAACCAAGACAACGTTTAACACCTGTAGATAAGAAGGTATCTTTCGTGGATATCATGCCACGTCAGAGTGATGTAAGTAGTAGACACTGAAAATACTGATTTTTTCATAACAAATATTTGAAATAAATTATATAGGCATACTATTCCCTACCTGATTTAAATGGAAACAGGTGAATAAAGTATGTCTTTTCCCATTAAAATGATCACTTTGTGTTTTGGCACTATATGTAAGTGTTAACTGTTCAAATTTTTTATCTAAACCCTTTTTTGGGCCCTTACCTCTCTCTAGCTTCTGCCCCAATCCTCTGCTCTTATTTTTTTTTTTTAAGTCTTCAAAAAATTGTCTAAATTCTGTCTCCTTCACTTCACATTGTTTCTTGGACTCAGTTCATTCAAGCTTTTATCCTCATAAAACTACTCCTGCTAAGGTCACAGCGACTTTCTCTCTGCCATATGCAGTAGTCAATTCTCAGTGCCTGTCTTCATCTCCCAGGAGCATTTGACACAGTGGAATATGGGCCTCTCTTGGCCTCTGGGACACCATGCCTTCCTAGCTTTCCTCCAATTTTACTGTTATACTTCTCACGCTCCTTGATCATATGTTTAAATGTCAACGTGCCTCTGCAGTCAATCCTCAGACCTCTTCTCAATCCATATCTACATTAAGAGATCTTATACAGTCCCATGGCTTTAAAAAAGCATCTATATGCTGACACTTTCATATTTATAATCTTTAGTCTAGACCTCACTGCTGAATTTCATATTCATTTTCTTACTACCTATTTAATGTGCAATGAATGTTTAGTAGGAATTTAAACTTAACATGTCAGAAACCAAACTCCTGATTATACCAACCCTCTTCCAAGATTTTTGCCTTTTTTGCTGTTTCCTATTCTCTGTAAATGACATAATCATTCACTTGATTGCACAGGCATGAAATTTTGGAGGCATCCTCTTGACTCCTCTTTTTGTCTCACCCCCACACCCAGGTCATCCACAAAAGGTGTCAGCTGTACTTTAAAAATATATACTGTATTCAGATTTTTACCATTCTCTCTGGTGGACTTTTTAGAAAATATATCTTCTTTGTAATTCACATATGACTTACATAGTAAAGGACATAAATCTTAAGCACAGAGCTCAATGGATTTTTAAATATGTATACACCTATGTAACTACCACCCACATCAAAATATTCTGTCTCTCCAGAGCTTAAAATAATACCTGGCACATACAGAGCATTTAATATGTATGTGATAAATAATGAATTCAATAATTATAATTCAGTAGATGTTTTATCACTAGTACTTATGGAGTGCTTATTATGTGCTTTATATACATTGGACTCATTTAATCCTCACAACAACCCTATGTAGTTGATACTAGAATTATTCCCATTTAAAGATGGAGAAAGTGATGTTTAGAGAGGTTAAGTAACTTGTTCATGGCCCAAATATTAGAACTGGGATTTGAACACAGTAGCCTGATTCCTAAATAAATGACCACTAACATTAAAAAGACATAAACATAGAGGTGTTTGTTGCAATATTAGTCATAATGCCTAAAAACTGTGAACTATTTAAATGTACAACAGTAGTAAAATCGTTCATTAAGCCATGGCACACCCATTAATATAATATCCTATTGTCATTTAAAATTATGTTTTTCTAAGTTTCATATCAGGAGAAAATATTTATGTTATGATATTAAATTTTTTAAATGTAACGGGATATATTGTATTTATAATGCAGTTATTACTGTGTAACCAAAATTTTTATTTCCATCAAAAATTAGTTTTAAAGAAATAGAAATCTAAGAAGTTTAATAGGTATTACCATTGAGTACTAGATTTATATTGATTTATTTTATATTTATCTTTTACATTTCCTATATTGGCCATGTTTACTTTTAAAAATAGTAAAAGTCATAAGCTGTATTTTAAAACTAAACATTAGTTTATTAACCCAGGAATAATAGTTAACTGTAAATTCATATTAGATGAAATAAAAAGATGACATTGCTTGTAAGGAATACATACCTATACTAGCATATGACATTTTAAAAATCACATGAGTAATTTATAATCATCATAGAAATATTAGAAAATACAAAGAAGAAAAAAAAACAGTGAAAATAAAAGTTAATGTTCCCAAATCTAAAACTCAGAGATACTGTTTGGATGAATTTCCTTTCATACTTCTTCCCATGGAAATACACACATATGTATGTTTGCTTGCTTGTTTGTATTTTAATCAAACATAATACAACTATATATATTGTTCTGTAAGTAGCTTTTTTACTCAACACTATGTTATGTATTCTCTGTAATGTTAATAAACACAGATCTACATCATTTTTTTTCATAGTTACATAGAACTCAGGTATTTGGATATAGCATATTTTATTTAACTGATGCCCTACTGGGCATTTGCATTGCTCTCAGGTTGTTTTTTGCTATTGTAAACAGTGCTTCAATGAACTAGCAGTTCTTAAATTACGTATATATTTATATTTTAAAGAATATAAATACCATTTTATTGAAATATACTAAGTAAATTCAGTGTCATATGAGTAACTGTTATATTTGCTGCCAATTTTTAGTAGTTCAATATGTATGTGATAGAATGATTTGGGATTTAGTAATAAATAAAAAATAACATACATGCATGTTTTCACATTAATATAAGGAGACTTCTCCTCCTCCTGAAGATAGGAAAGAAATTTCACCAGAGGTAGAGCATATACCAGAAATAGAAATTAATACACCAACTGTTCCACATGTTCCCAAGGTATGCATTTGTGTTAAAATTATTTTGGAAGGTTTAATTTGTTTCTTAAATACTTTGTCTTATAAGTTTTGACATGACTCAGGAAGTCATAGCATTTCCCTTATTTTTATATATGACTTCCTTAGAATAGAAAGTCAAAAATATGACAAGGGTAACAGCTATAATTATACTGCTATTGGCAGGTAATATATGAATATGTGAATTAAAGTCTTAATGTAAAATTCATTTTGAGATTAATACATTTTTTATTCTTAGTACATATTCAGATTTCCAGTTATCTATATATTATCATTTGTCTGTACAAATTGAAGTGGTTGTTTTCTGAGTCTCATACATATTACATATCTGTATATTTAAGTCTCAAATTTACATGCTTTATTATTCAACTGTTCCAGCAGTAATGCTATAAAATGTGATCTAAGCGATAATAAATATACCAGTGTGCTTTGATTTCTTCAGGTTTCACAAGAAAGCAGTGTAGATGAGGTAAAAGAGAATACTGAGAAAATGCAGCAAGGAAAAGATGATGTGTCTTTACTATCTGAAGGTCAGCTTGTAGAACAAAGCTTGGCATCTTCTGAAGATGAAACAGAAATAACAGAGGACTTGGAACCAGAAGGTGACTTTCTTATTTAAACTAACATTGTTTAGTTAACTCTGTGCTTTGTTTTGTCTGTTAGAGTATGCATCATAGAACATCTTCATTTAATGGTAGCATCTACTTCACGATACCTGTTTCTTGACAGAAATGATAGAATATAGTTCCATCTGCTTAGTTGTAGTTAGGTGGAATTGTTGTATCTCTTCTTATTTCAGCTTGGAGCTCCACAATAGAATACAAGTGTTATTGCTGACCATGTTCCCAATTTATGTTTTAAACAGTTTTATGTTCTCTTTGAGTTCAGTATTATTATCTGCATTAGTGTAGAGGTCTTGACTTTTTAAAAATTGAAATCCAGCCAAAAATGACCACTTACTGTATTTTTTAAAATCTGGTAAAAGCAAACAATCTGTAAGAATAGGAACGGGGAGGGGCAGAAGGGAAGAGATTACAGAGGGACCTGAGGAGACTTTTTGAGGTGATGGACATGTTCAGTATCTTAACTGTGGTGTTGGTTTCACAGTTACACTTACGGCAAAGCATCTAATTTTAGCCAGGCATAGTGTTGCATGTCTGTGGTCCCAGCTACTTGGGAGGCTGAGAAGGGAAGATTACTTGAGCCTAGGACTTCGAGGCTGCAGTGTGCTGTGATGGTGCCTGTGAATAGCCACTGTACCCCAGCCTGGGTAACATAGCAAGAGCCTGTCTCTAAAAATAATTAAAGAGTGTGTGTGTGTGTGTGTGTGTGTATGTGTGTGTCAAATTTTGCAGTTTAATTGTGTGTAGTTTATTGTCTGTCAGTTTTATTTCAACAAAGCAATAAAAATTTTAAAACTTTGAAATAATAAGAATAGCATTGACTTACATAACATTACTGGTCGGACTGTTAAAAAACATCTATTACCCTATGCTTCTCTTTTTAAAATTTTTTTCTTAAATTTCACAATAAGCTGTATTTTTATTGGCATTTCCTTTGCTTCTACCAAAATTAACCTTGAAATTTTTAGTCTTTTTTTTCCTAAAATGTAATGTGTCTGTAAACAAATTTGCTACTAAAAAAGATCTAGATATAATTACCATGTTTCTTAAGGTTATCTTATGGTGTGCACTTGTTTCTGTTTTACAAGGTATAAGTAGAATTGGTTTAACTTGTGTAAATGTTACCCTTTTATTTTTTAACAGTTGAAGAGGACATTTCAGCTTCTGACAGTGATGACTGTATTATTCCAGGTCCTATCTCCAAGAATATCAAACAGGTCAGTAACTTGATGCCAACTAGAAATGTTCTGAAATAAGGCTGCCTTTCATTCACAGTACATATGTAGTCTTCATATATAAAAATCTTAAGGAAAACTATTTCTGGAAAAACTTTAATGTTTATCATAATCTTAACCGAGTAGTCATCTAGTACAAGAAATTTTTATTTATGGTTTCATTATGTAATGGGCTATAACATGTAAGTATTATTTTCACAAAGAGCACCTTAAATCTGTACCTCCAATAGTTACTTGCTAAAACTAGCTGACTTCTTGACTCCTTTTCAAGACTAGCATACCAAGATGTGTTGACGAAGATTTGAACTTTGAAGAATTCAAACTGTGAGATGCTCTTCGAAACTATAATAGTTTGCCTGTGTGAATTCATAGACTTCTTTTACCTAGACATATCCACTGATAATATGTTACAGTTATTTCATTTCTGCCAAAACAAATGAAGCCTTCTTAGAAAGCAATTAATCTTGTGCCGGTATACTTTGCTTTTCTTAGAGCACATGGCTGAAAAGTAGTATGTAAATTGAAATTTTGAGAA